>NC_064931.1:715858105-716161135 GCF_023897955.1 Schistocerca gregaria
TTTCTCTGCCATGTCCTTAGATATAAAGGATAGCTGACTCGCACTATCTAGCAGAACTCTGCAAACTTGTTCTCTACCCATGCTGTCCTTAATGTTGACAACAGCTGTTGCCAAAAAAACGTTACAATGGATGTTTGCTTTCCCATTTGTAGCTGAATGGGCGAAGGAATGGCCTACTGATTCACTATTCTCCCCATTCCTTGATTCAGCAGGCTTGTGAAGCAGTATGTTGTGCCTTCATTTACAGGTTTTATGGGGAGAAATCTTGCATTTAGTCAAGAAATTACCAGAGCGGATACAGAAACAACAAAGCTTATTTTTTGTCAAATATGCCCGCCGCTCATCAACATTTAGTGATTGAAACCCCCTTGCATTTAGTTATAGTATGAGGTTTACTACAAAAATTACATGACTCCTCAGTATCAGCATTAGCCAGATGAGGCCTCCTCACATGTCTAGTTTGATTTGAATGATTGGCATTTTCTTGTGGGTCCCTTGAGGTGTTAACGCTGAAACTGATCAGCTCAAAGGGGTGGCATTTTGTTTCCAAAAAATCTACCAGCTGATTTAATGTCAACCCAGACATCTTTACCTCCCACTAATGACTATCTGTGGGACGCATACTAGACAGAATCTCTTGCGAAAGAATGACTTCATGAAGTGGAAGATCAGGTTTGAGAGCCTCTAAGACATTCAATTGGCTACATATGTGATTAATTAGTTGCTTATAATTGCTCGCTGCACCATGGCCAACCGTAGTTAAGGCCAACAAAACGTTAGCACGTCTGACTGCTGTTAGTTATGAGTTATCATACCTCTGCGTAATAAATCCCCAGGCTATCGATAGGTTACCTGCTGTGGCAGGTATATGTTTCAATAGGCCTTTAGCTTTCCCTCACAAAGACAAATTAAGGTAATGAATTTTTTGAATAGCATCAATTGAATTGTTGTTCACAGTGAGACTCAAAATGTATACCAGTATGATGACCACTTAAGGTAGTCGCCTTCAAAATTGGCAAGTTAATAGCGGGTAATTTAAAAGAACTGGCACTCCTGATGAATTTCAGCCCAAATTCTGTGAGCTGGGTGTAGCACTTCCTTGAACTCTCGATAGCGGATTCAATGAAGTACCACAAATCCTCGAATTCTGCCTTGTCCTTACCATGATCTTCTGATTAGTCCTCAGTTTCCAGCCATGATTGAGATGACTCAAAATCAGTCTGAATGCGAGTCATTCGACTTAATTCTGATTCCAGCATTTCGATGCTGGCACTTTCCACAGTCTGCGCAAAACTCGCTAAGTGCGCTAGAGCGAACTTTGCTAAGCCTCTCTACTTGACTAATTTCGTTTTCTCTGAGGGCTCCTTTTTAGGACTGAGAGGAAGATAGCAGGAAGCCAACAGCTGCAATTACCAGGTTGCAGCGGCCATACGAGGCAGTACGGACTGGAACAGCAGCGGTATCACAGGCACTGGCAGTTGGTGTGGCAAGCGTTGCAGTCTCCAACGGCACAAACTTTCGACGGGAGCAGGAGGTGACGACATGATGATGCTGGCAGTAGAACAATTTATAGCTCAATATTAAAACAAATACTGTCTTTTAGAAACAAAACAATTGATTATTAAAAATTCAGTATATGTTCAGTATATATTTAATTAAGTATACTAATTTTATAAAGTTAACTAAAATACCTATTTTTTACAATGAAACAACTAATTAAAATAAACTAACTAATTTCTAACTTCACTTACTTCACTTACAACACGATTTGTAAAATAATAACATGTATTAGTTAACAAAACTAACTTATTTTTAAAAAGTTTTAACTGTGAACATAATTAAATTAATCGAATTGTGGTAGTTACCAAAGTACATTATTTTAAAAATCGTATTGTGAACATAAGTAAATAAGTAAAATGTTAATAAAGTACATTATTTTAAAAAATAACATTGTGAACATAAGCAAATAAATATAATAAATAAAATGAATTTTTTAACAAAGGTAAATTATATTAAAAAGTTTACATTTTTAACATAAAAAAATAAAATGAATTAGTAAATCATATTAAAAATTTTACATTGTTAACCTAAGAAAATTTATTAAGATGTATTATTAACAAAAGGAAATTATTTTAAAATATCACTTTTTACTTTCTCAAAATACTTTGAAAGGAAATGTAAACAAGAAGTTAACACTTTTATAAATTTTTTAACTTTTTCTTAATTTATATAGGAGCAAATATTAATAATTAAAAATTTTCAGCAAGTAAACTAAGGCATCATAAGTAAGATTCTTTTTACCATGCATAATTATGTAAGTAAGTGTATCATGTGGTATTTTGTCATTAAAAGTTGAACAAAGTTTCAAATCTCTTTTTTGGGTAGCTATAACATTCTTTCTACGTGTCATATTTATCACATAAATTGGATAATTAGTTATAAAATTAAATGGATTAATATCAGTATCTAATTTTAGTAAAGTAATTCTTTTAAAATCAAGAAATGCATCATATGGTTTAAGAACATTATTTGGTGCATTAATATTCCACATTTCTTGAGGAAAAACTTCATTTATACAATTTTTAAATAAATATTCTGTACTTTAATATGATCAAATAATGATGAATCAACTATTTGATTATTGTTACGTTTTGTTTGAAACACAACAAAACAAAATATCGCTTATTAAATTCTATAGAGTTATAGGAATTTGTTATATCTAGCTTAAATTTGTTTTTACCAGATAATCCAAGAACATCTTCTGTTTAAGGTTCTTAAAAAGAAATAGGAATTTTAGGATTCTTTAAAAAATTTCATGTTGTTCAATTTCATAATTTGGTTCATATTTAACAACAGGTACACGAATTTCCATAGATTCTATAATAATTTTACCTTCTTTTGGAAGAGTATCTTTTATTTCAACATCAGCATCATTTTATTAAACAAATGTAAAACATCATTTTTAGAACTTGAGCTACATGTAAAAACTACAGTTAAGTTTCCTTGAAACATAATTTCTTTATAATCTTTAAAAAATCCACGAAGTAGTGGTAGTGCATAAAATACTTCACTTTTTGACTATTAATTTTTCCTGTATTAAGAACATGTCTTTCTAAACTTATTTTGAGTAACAGATGCAGATAAATGTAGTAAAACAGTTGATGAAATAAAAGGATGTTGAATTCTACATAATATATTATTTCCTTTTTTAATTGTTTTAAGTGAAACAATTTAGTTACATAAATATCAATAAATTGTTGTTTGATTTTCCATTGTAAGTTGGATAATCTGTACCATCATTTCCAACAATACTGAACTTATTGTATAACTGTGCATGATTTTGATGAAGACAACCATCACCAATATTTACTTTAATTTCTGTATCTTTGTTAGAAACCTTTAAATTATTTTTAGTTTTTTCATTAACAGGAATAGAACAAAACTGGTACTTCTCAACTTCATTCATGTTTTATTGAGGAAGAAATATATTAAGATACTTCTAAAACAACTGTTACAGTAGCAACATTAAAGTCCATTGATTTATCATTTTCATCAGTAATAGTAACTCCTAAATCCCGAATTGTATTAAATAATGCAACATTTATAGGATAATTTGGTTCATAAATAATTTTCCACCAAATTCTGCATATTGTTTAAATGAAGCAATAATAGTGTTTCGTTTATGATAATGATCATTATGTTTCACATACATTCCATCATAAATATTAAAATTTAAATTAATTAATTCCAAAGGAAGTATTTTACAAACATCCCTAGCAACAACTGTTTCATTAGCTTGAAGAACTTGATTATTAAAAACAAGTAAACTTATAATAATATCTGTTATATCCATTTATAATTTTAGACCACTTTCAATAACAATTCCATTTAATATTTCATCTGCTTTAATGTGTATATTACCTTCTTTAAAAGTATAATTTATTTAAAAATTTTAAAACTATATCAGCCTACAGGAATTTCTACTGTTCCTCCATCACAATAAAGTTAATTAATTTTGTTGGAACTTTTGTGTTAAAAAAGTTGAATAAAAACCAACTAATGTAATATTAGCATAATTATCATTTATTGGAACCATTAATCTTTTTTTAAGTATAGAACATGTATATCACATGTTGAACTAACCCACATATTTAGTACTGAAAAATTATCAATATATGAAAAAATTATTAATAAAAGGAACAAAACATTTTGGGAACCCAAAGTAAGAATTCCAAGAATTGAGTTAAAAAACTAACATGGTGACCTTCTACCAAATTCTAAAAGATGTACAATATTTGTACCAAGTGGTTCTGGAAAAACAATGTTAATGACTAATAATTATGTTTTAGCTGAAGAATGGTTAAATTCGAATAACTTTAAACATTTCTATGTATATTCAAAAAGCATAGAACAAGCAAAACATCAAGAATCTAGAAAACAATGTAAAAAATTGTAGATAAAATTAATCAAAAAATTGTCCCTTTTATTGAAAATAAAAAATACATCATTTCATTCAATGAGTGTGACCATAATTCAGTTGTTGTATTTGATGACTTTATTTTAGAAAATCAAGATATTGGTTTACTAGAGGTAGACACAAAGGTATAGATTTTTTATGTAGCTAAAAATTTTCAAAAATTCTAAAACACTTAGTTAGACATAATTTCAATTGTTCATAAATATTTAAACAATATTATACTAATTTAACTCATATTACCATGAGTTTGATGATGGAGATTTAAAGTTTGATAATTTTAAAGAATTATGTCATAAATGTAGGAATGATGAATTTAGTTTTTTAACAATAGTTACATCAAAAAAGCCACTTTTTTAACAATATTATCGTTAAACATAAACATTAAACAAAAACATTAAACATTAACTTTAACATTAAATATAATTTTAACTTAAATATTAACTTCAACATTAAACATAAATATAAATACAAACATAAACATAAACATAATTAATGTTTTTTCTTCATTAAAAATGTCTGCAAAATATGATGAAAAGTTTGAAGAACTAAAAGAACAATTTGAGCTTTGGAAAAGCAACCAAGAACAGAATATTAGAACTACAAAAAGGAACCTTTTATTGATGCTATTGAAAAAGTAAAACAAGGTATTGAAGGTAAGGTGACAATGTTTTAAAAGCCACTGAAGAAAATGGAGAAGTAGGGGAAAAATGTTTCCATATAATGACCATATAGAATAATATCCAATTAAAGAATTAACAGATTGGTTGGATGATATTCCTGGAAAATATGATTATCCATTAAGTGAAACACAAATTAACGATATATTTAATAAACACCATGAGAAAAAAAAGTGAAAAGATAAATGAAACTAAAAACATAAATGATAGGGAAAGTCCCTAACAGACATTGTGACATTCGATAGCGGTCACTGACAAAAGTAATAACGTGTACAGTTCATACATGGTTTTTTTGAAAGTTCACAAATACTGGAAATTAATTCTGCACGAACGTAATTTCTGCGTGGTCACTGTATTCGGCCTGGGGGAACAAAAAGTGTATCCACGGGCTCCTCCTCCAGTGGTTGTACAGTGGAGTTTGAGTGTATAGTGCAAGAGGACTAACTTTCCTCCCCTTATTTCCACTCAAAATAATTGTACGGAACAAATTGTATGGTGCAAGTGTTTATTAGAATACACTTTACGACTTACACAGGAAGAAAACCAACTGCGGCTCCTGGCTTATCTGGGAGACATACACCCCTGTCCATTACGGGGTCTCAAATCTACCTGCAGGGCCTTTACAACAGTGCAAATCTTACCTACGCACACAAAGAATCTGGGAGAATTCACTTCTGCACGTAGGTTGCAAGGTCTCATAACAGCGAACAGACTATAAAGGACAGTCTGACCTGCCCAGTTTGGAACCTGTCACTAGATGGCAGTTATAGTGAGCTGCAGAGTCAAAACAGAGACTATTTTGTTGAAAATAATGTTTCAGTTTCTCGTCGTTTGCAGGGTGATTCTGTGATGGTGTTATAAACTTTCAGGGCTGATGGAGAAGAGTAAATGTATGAGTTTGAGGGAAGGAAACCTGGTCTGGAAGCGAGCAAGATGGGCCAAAACAAGAAAAAAATAACTGCACATGTGGGTCCTAAAATGCATACCTTATGAGCTATAAGCACTTCTTTAGCAGAAGAGAAGTGTTTCACAGTAGTGAAGATGAACAAATGTTCATCGCACTTGCGGTATTGGAGAGCAGTGTTTACTCGAGTTTTTTCTTATTTTGATTCACACTATCTCCTTCTAAAATATGGAAATCAAAGAGCCGTCTGTAAGAGTGATGTGTTTCACAGTATAGGTGGTGAACAACTTCTCATAGCTCTTATGAATTTTAGAGACCAATTTTACCTTTTTTGTAATCTGTGCTACCACTTCCGAAATTTGCCTAACCTACATTCTTAGCAACAACAATAGTGATACATACATTCCATTGTGAGAGGTCTCCGGGCGATTTTTGCTTATGTTTCCTGACCAGGATCTCTTACCTCAAATTAACGCATTACCCTTCTCCATCATTCCAGAAGTATTGTAACATCAACAGGGAATCACCCCATAGACTAATTTGTTGCAAGATGTGAAGCTGATACTACCTTCATAAGTTTTATTCAAGTATGAAATCGGGTATTGCCACAATGAGACATAATTTAATAGCAACATCTTTAATGTTTCTTTCTCTCTGTACCAATTTTTTTCCCTTCAGTTGTGACTATAAGGGAATAAATTGCAGTATATTGCCTAAAATAAAGGTAACCACACCTTCATAGCTGACTAGGCAATGTTCCTTGACCAACATGAGAAATAGTTGCCAGTGTCGAATCATTGTAAATCCTCTGAGTTACCACCATTAGCAAAGAAATAGTGTCGCTGAAACCCAACCACTGAGCCATGTACAGCGATCAGTGTGTTCTGTGTCATGTCTGCACACGATGTTGCTACATTGGGAATTAAGCTAGCCCATGACGATAAATTTCGTCAACTGATGTCCCCTACAGCGGGAAGTAGAGAGATATACTTTGATACAGTGGCTGTTACACCTAGCGCTTTCTAGATTTATCCATTTATCCATTATCCTCCTTATTTTGTAACTAATATGATGAGCAATATACTATCATTCATAATTTATTGATTATCGGGCCTTAAAGACCTACAGCAATAAAACAAAAGAAATAAGCTGCAGTAAAATTTCTCACGTGTGAAATGCTTCCAGATTAAAATTCGGTCATGTGAGATATGAAACAGATAAAGAATTACCGAAGAAAAAATGGTGTCATTCATTTGAGGTTACTTTTATTCATTCTCGAGTTATGCCGCATTTCGTGCAAAACAAATCAAATTCTGTGGACAGCTCAGACAGGCTACGTGACATAGGCGACGTATTGTCCAGGACGTTATTATTCGGTTCACCTGTTCCTCATGAACTTTAACCAATACATGTACGGCATCCAAATGTGAGCACAAGCTTCAACTAAGAGCTTCCTGAGGTATGCAGCGTTTCTGATCTGTACAACTGCGTTCGCATGTCCCCCAACACAGTAATCGAATGGTATCATATCAGAGGAAGGTGGCGAGCTCTCCATCGGACCTCTACAACCTTTTCATCTCTGAGGAAACTATGGGATTTAACTTCTGAGGTCATTAGTCCCCTAGAACTTAGAACTACTTTAACCTAACTAACCTAAGGACATCACACACATGCAAACCCGAGGCAGGATTCGAACGTGCAATCGTAGCGGTCGCGCAGTTCCAGACTGTAGCGCCTAGAACCGCTCCGCCACTCTGGCGGGCTATCCAGGTATAACCTGACAGCAAGCACCTAATGTAGTGGGACATCTTTGTGTTGAAAGAAAGTTGAAAATGTCTTCAGATAATAGGGACGGCAGTATCTCTTCGCCTTAAAACCATTGATAATGGGCTGCTGTTCGTGTGCCCTTAATGGCGAAGGAACAACAGTATGAGAATCCCTTATTCCACACTAAACCATTACTTCCAGTGGGATGACTACCTTCGATGAACAGATCCAGTAAGTAAAACAATAATATCAGAAACCGAGTCCGCCTTGACGCAAAACGCCTTGCCATTTGTTTACTTATTTATTTTCCCAAACTAGTTTCGGGGACAAATATCACAATCATAAGTGTTTTTCTTAATCTAAAACATGCAGAAAATAGCATGGTTAGTAATGACATCATGCCATCAGAAGTGGGCGTAGCCTCCATTATATATAGTAAGACGTGCACTGGTTTCTCCAGTAGTGATTCTCCAACAGAAAGTGGTTCCTACTTAATAGTAATTAATTGTTCTATAGGTTTATAACTTTATACATTTTCTATAATGTATGTAGCCCTGTAATTAAAGCTTTGTATACAACTTGTAGGTCTGAAGATGATCACAGTAGTGGTCGAAACCGGTCACCTAGATAAATAAATCATGATCAAGACAGCTTTTAATAGTAAATAGAGGAAAATTAGCTGTAAAATCCTGTCATGGGTGACGAAGACCGAGTATTGGCTGTGATACGGGATGAATGAGGTAGGAATTAGGTAGTGACATTTCCTAGGAGGTAGTTCCTATACTTGCCTTGAGTGAATTGAGAAAATCACAGAAAATCTAAATTTGCATGGCCAAACAGCGAACAGAACCATAGGTGGTAGGAATTTCGTAACTCCTCTGCTGATTTATGTCACCATATGAAGCAACGTTTAAACTTCTCAGTATATCTAAACACGTTTTATATTGTTGTGAATAAAATAACTTCGAAAGAACCAGTACAATACTGGAGCGACGTACGAGGATTGTTCAATAAGTAATGACCCACATAAAAAAAGAAGCCATTAATATACCTAGACAAACGTCCTTGTTGGTGCTTCACATTTGATGTTTGTTCTTTGAGGCGGTGAAGTTTCAAACAGTTCTGGCAAATGGCAGAACCGTAGTACAGAGTGAAAAAGGCGTCTACATACCACTCACGTGCTGTTATTGAATTCTTGTGTGCAGAACAAGAAATCGTGGTGAACACTCATAAACGTTTGTGTGCAGTGTGTGGCGATGTTGCAGTTGATACGAGTACAGTTGGGCAATAGGTAAAGAAAGTTACAGCCTCAAGAAATGCAGAAACAGAGCTCCATGATCAGCCAGGCTCGGGACGTCCTGTCACAGCCCCTGCGCCAGACATGCTGAATCGTGCGAATGGCATTATTTGTGCCGACCGGCGCATCATAACGCGACAGTTAGCTCTACAATTGTCGATCAGCATTGGAAGTGCGTCTGCAATGCTGCAGACTCTCGGATATTCAAGAAGAGGTGCTCACGATGGGTTCCACGAATGCTCACAGTGGACCACAAGATTCAAAGAAAGGCCATTTCATCTAAATTGTTGCAGCGTTTTGAAACAGATGGAGAGCGCTTTCTGTCACGGATCGTTACACGGAACGAAAGCTGGGTGCATCACTTTAAGCGGAAAACAAAAAGGCAGTCTATAGAGTGACATTATCCTCATTCACCACAAAAGAAGAAATTCAAGGCAACCCCCTCTGGTGACAGCCTTCTGGGATTGTGATGGTGTCATTCTCTTGATGTGATGCCGAGAGGCTCAACTATCAATTCAAAGGCATAAGTGGAGACTCTGAATAAACTCATGAACCGTTTCCAACGTGTTCGATCGGACAAGAACACAACAGAAATCTTTTTCCAACACGATAATGCACTCCCACACACAAGTCTGAGAACCCGGGATCGCCAAATTGGGTGGGACATCATTGCTCATCCACCCTACAGGCGAGACCTGGCATCCTCAGACTTCCATCTCTTTGGACCGCTTAAAGATTCTCTACGGGGAACACAATCTGAAGATGACGAGAGTGTCAGTCGTGCAGTGAAAATATGGCTACGCCTACGGGACAAGAGCTTTTACCAGCAGGGAATACACGCTCTTCCACATCGCTGGCGTACGGCCATAGAACGTGATGGAGACTACGTAAAAAAATAGGACATGGACAAGACATGTTGATGTATATTGTCACCAAATTATAACACTTAGCAATAAATATGTTCTTAGGAAAAAATGGGGGGTATTATTTATTGAACGACCCTCGTATATTGTAAGTGAACTGGTATGCAGTTCTATCGACCCCTATAACTGAAGTGGCCTTCCCCTGGAGTAAGCCGATAAAGCTGCGCAAGCACACGCCCTGGTTCCCTGCACACAGAGGCTCAGCGCCCGATAGAAGGATAACGGATTAACCACAAGCTAAGGCAAGCTAAGACGTCGTGCCACTGCGCTCCTCGTGGTAAACATTCCGAGCAGGGCAGGCATGCAACCTCAAGCTTTGCTTGTCGCGCACATTGCCCCTGTATTTGAGCAATCCGATCGCTCTTCATGCACGAAATCAACATCTAAAATATGTTCGTTAAAGACCACTACATAATACGAAAAAAATTTGTTCGAGCTGGTGGTGTGTGAATGATTATAGCTGTACACAATAACACCAAACACTTATCACATAAATCATGATTCGAGCTCTACAATCAGTTTTTATAATTTCAGATGTGAACCGAACGGGTAGAGACGTCTCATATTACAACCAACAATTTGGGATTGTAATTATACAGTACGTCTCGTCTATAGAAACAATATGCACACCCAAAATCAACATGTAACTCAGAGTGCGTATTCAATCTTTGATATCCATATTACGGCAGAGCGCGAAACATAGGCTGCACGAAAGTAATACCGTAGCAAGATGGTCCCACGGTCCTCCGTGTGGGATTTGTATACTAATTAATGAAATGACTCAAGCAGAAGTTTAGAAGAATTAGATTCCATGTGTCCGTCGGTGGTTGATGGGTCCGGTTCTTCCAGTCTAACGGCAACTTCGTTTAATTACTTAACTAGTTCAGATTAAGGCCTTCAGGTCGTCGTCTACATCGACTCACGGTTTTACATACATAGCACTTCTTACATGTTAGCTATTTAAGAAATAAGAATAAATACAATGAGGCAAATAGTAAAGAAGTGGTATTAATGGAATTAAAAATGATTTGCAACAAGATATCAGTTTGTGGAATCACACTGTTGGTAACAGTGCAGAACAAGAGTCAATAGCGTTATATTAGCGCTATTACTACTGTTACTACTGCTAATAATAAAAATAATGGTAACAATAATACTTCTCATTTTTTCCCTGGTACTTATTCCGTATCTACGTGGGGTCGGCATTTTAATTTTGTCTTTGGCAGTGTTAGTGGTAGAGGTTGGCTGGATGGCCTTCCTGCCGTCACTTGGCCCCGGGACGGAATTTGTGTACCACAGAAATCTAGTGTTATTTCATGTGAAAGTGAGGAAACATTTTCCAGATGTTTGAGAATTGTGTGACTTGGGCTTCCCCGAATCCTGGTAGCGGATTGATAACGCTCAGCTTTCCGAACAGGTCCAATAATATTAATAATAATAATAATACATGGTGACAATTATTGAACTGCATGAACAAAAGCGCAAATTACATACAAACTACGACTTGCACACACTTTATCAACACGTTAACCTCACTACCAATATTCAGATTTCGATTATAACATCTTAGATATACCTGCTATCATTAGCGATGATGTGACGTAGGCAGAAGTGTCGGAACATCGATGCTATCGATGACCTCCTGAATGGCTGGTTTGAGCTCAGCAATGGCTTTGGAGTTATTGAAGTACACCTTGGATTTAATACAGCCTCACGAAAAGAAGTCGCATGTGTTCAGATCCGGAGAACATGGCGGCTAATCGCGACCCACGCCAGTGGCCTTTGCGTACCCCAGAGCCGGAAAGCGTTCCCCAGAGTGCTCCTCCAGGAAATCAAACACCCTCTTGCTTCGATGACGTCGAGCTCCGTCTTTCATGAACCACATCTTGTCGAAATCCGGGTCACTTCTGATAATGGGCTACACTAGGCTACAATTACGACGATTATATACAGGGTGATCAAAAAGTCAGTATAAATTTGAGAACTGAATTAATCGTGGAATAATGTAGATAGAGAGGTACAAATTAACACACATGCTTGGAATGACATTGGGCTTTTTATTAGAACCAAAAAAATACAAACGTTCAAAAAATGTCCGACATATGGCGCTTCATCTGATCAGAATAGCAATAATTAGCATAACAAAGTAAGACGAAGCAAAGATGATGTTCATTACAGGAAATGCTCAATATGTCCACCAACATTCCTCAACAATAGCTGTAGTAGAGGAACAATGTTGTGAACAGCATTGTAAAGCATAATCGGAATTATGGTGAGGCACTGGCGTTGGATGTTGTCTTTCAGCATCCCTAGAGATGTCGGTCGATCACGATACGCTTGCGACTTCAGGTAGCCTCAAAGCCAATAATCGCACGGACTGAGGTCTGGGGATCTGGGAGGCTAAGCATGACGAAAATGACGGCTGAGCATACGATCATCACCAAACGACGCGCGCAAGAGATCTTTCACGCGTCTAGCAATACTTTGTTTTTCTTTTGTTCTAATAAAACCCCATGTCATTCCAAGGATGTGTGTCGATTTTTACCTCTCTATCTACATTATTCCGTGCTTTATTAAGTTTTCAAATTTATACTGACTTTTTGATCATCCGGTATATCAGTTCAAAGTTAAGATGCAAGAGGCGCATCGAGTAGCGAGAGAAGAAAATGAAAGAAGCCGAAGAATCGAGCAAGGTCTATTATTACAGAGTGGAACATCCTCCAAAAGCTCTACGTACCGTTCGGTTGTCACCGTGCCATCAAGGACTATCGCACTGATTATTCCGTGACTGGGCATTGCACACCACACAGTCAGCCGTTGAGGTTGAAGAGACTTCTCGATCGCGAAATGCGCATCCCCAGTCCCCCAAGAGCGCCAGTTTTGCTTATTGACGAACCCATCCAGATGAAAGAGGGTTTCCTCGCTAAACCAAACCATACAGCGTTTACTAATTCTCATCATGTCCTGCGGCCAACTGTGCAGTTTGAACGTCCTAGCGCAAACCATGCAGAAGTTATGACGATTTTATTTCATGTTGTTGTGGTCTTCAGTCCTGAGACTGGTTTGATGCAGCTCTCCATGCTACTCTATCCTGTGCAAGCTTCTTCATCTCCCAGTACCTACTGCAACCTACATCCTTCTGAATCTGCTTAGTGTACTCATCTCTCGGTCTCCCTCTACGATTTTTACCCTCCACACTGCCCTCCAATGCTAAATTTGTGATCCCTTGATGCCTCAAAACATGTCCTACCAACCGATCCCTTCTTCTAGTCGAGTTGTGCCACAAACTTCTCTTCTCCCCAATCCTATTCAATACCTCCTCATTAGTTACGTGATCTATCCACCTTATCTTCAGTATTCTTCTGTAGCACCACATTTCGAAAGCTTCTATTCTCTTCTTGTCCAAACTAGTTATCGTCCATGTTTCACTTCCATACATGGCTACACTCCAAACAAATATTTTCAGAAATGACTTCCTGACACTTAAATCTATATTCGATGTTAACAAATTTCTCTTCTTCAGAAACGCTTTCCTTGCCATTGCCAGTCTACATTTTATATCCTCTCTACTTCGACCATCATCAGTTATTTTACTTCCTAAATAGCAAAACTCCTTTACTACTTTAAGTGTCTCATTTCCTAATCTAATTCCCTCAGCATCACCCGATTTAATTGGACTACATTCCATTATCCTCGTTTTGCTTTTGTTGATGTTCATCTTATATCCTCCTTTCAAGACACTGTCCATACCGTTCAACTGCTCTTCCAAGTCCTTTGCCGTCTCTGACAGAATTACAATGTCATCGGCGAACCTCAAAGTTTTTACTTCGTCTCCATGAATTTTAACACCTACTCCAAATTTTTCTTTTGTTTCCTTTACTGCTTGCTCAATATACAGATTGAATAACATCGGGGAGAGGCTACAACCCTGTCTCACTCCTTTTCCAACCACTGCTTCCCTTTCATGCCCCTCGACTCTTATGACTGCCATCTGGTTTCTGTACAAATTGTAAATAGCCTTTCGCTCCCTGTATTTTACCCCTGCCACCTTTAGAATTTGAAAAAGAGTATTCCAGTCAACATTGTCAAAAGCTTTCTCTAAGTCTACAAATGCTAGAAACGTAGTTTTGCCTTTTCTTAATCTTTCTTCTAAGAGAAGTCGTAAGGTCAGTATTGCCTCACGTGTTCCAACATTTCGACGGAATCCAAACTGATCCTCCCCGAGGTCCGCATCTACCAGTTTTTCCATTCGTCTGTAAAGAATTCGCGTTAGTATTTTGCAGCTGTGACTTATTAAACTGATAGTTCGGTAATTTTCACATCTGTCAGCACCTGCTTTCTTTGGGATTGGAATTATTATATTCTTCTTGAAGTCTGAGGGTATTTCGCCTGTCTCATACATCTTGCTCACCAGCTGGTAGAGTTTTGTCATGACTGGCTCTCCCAAGACCGTCAGTAGTTCTAATGGAATGTTGTCTACTCCGGGGGCCTTGTTTCGACTCAGGTCTTTCAGTGCTCTGTCAAACTCTTCACGCAGTATCGTATCACCAATTTCGTCTTCATCTACATCCTCTTCCATTTCCATAATATTGTCCTCAAGTACATCACCCTTGTATAAACCTTCTATATACTCCTTCTACCTTTCTGCCTTCCCTTCTTTGCTTAGAACTGGGTTGCCATCTGAGCTCTTGATATTCATACACGTGGTTCTCTTCTCTCCAAAGGTCTCTCTAATTTTCCTGTATGCAGTATCTATCTTACCCCTAGTGAGATAAGCTTCTACATCCTTACATTTGTCCTCTAGCCATCCCTGTTTAGCCATTTTGCACTTCGTGTCGATCTCATTTTTGAGACGTTTGTATTCCTTTTTGCCTGCTTCATTTACTGCATTTTTATATTTTCTCCTTTCATCAATTAAATTCAATATTTCCTCTGTTACCCAAGGATTTCTAGCAGCCCTCGTCTTTTTACCTACTTTATCCTCTGCTGCCTTCACTACTTCATCCCTCAGAGCTACCCATTCTTCTTCTACTGTATTTCTTTCCCCTATTCCTGTCAATTGTTCCCTTATGCTCTCCCTGAAACTCTGTACAACCTCTGGTTCTTTCAGTTTATCCAGGTCCCATCTCCTTAATTTCCCACATTTTTGCAGTTTCTTCAGTTTTAATCTACAGGTCATAACCAATAGATTGTGGTCAGAGTCCACATCTGCCCCTGGAAATGTCTTACAACTTAAAACCTGGTTCCTAAATCTCTGTCTTACCATTATATAATCTATCTGATACCTTTTAGTATCTCCAGGGTTCTTCCACGTATACAACCTTCTTTCATGATTCTTAAACCAAGTGTTACCTATGACTAAGTTGTGCTCTGTACAAAATTCTACTAGGCGGCTTCCTCTTTCATTTCTTAGCCCCAATCCATATTCACCTACTATGTTTCCTTCTCTCCCTTTTCCTACACTCGAATTCCAGTCACCCATTACTATTAAATTTTCGTCTCCCTCCACTATCTGAATAATTTCTTTTATTTCATCGTACATTTCATCAATTTCTTCGTCATCTGCAGAGCTAGTTGGCATATAAACTTGTACTACTGTTTTATTTCATATAATTCAATAATTACTTATTCCACGGTACATTTGTTGGCACGTGAATATATGTGCAGTTCCAAGGCATCTATTGCCCTTGTTATTTAACACAAAGACATTTTTAAAATCTAAGTTATTCATGGACAACTAGTTATGTATACATTTTAACTTTAAATTACAACGAAAAGAAGCCAACTAAGCAAAGATTTTGTGCTAGACCGAGACTCGAACACAGTACTGACTGTCAGTGCTGACTGGGAATAAAAATATGTGAAATACGTAGTTTTTGCGACTGATTTAGCAAGTATGAACTAGATGTTCATAACTAAAATGACGTGACGAAAAATTTTGTGTTTGACTGGGATTCGAACCCAGCACCAATTGTTCACTAAGCGCAGTAAAATGTCAGATATCGGTTCGTTTCAGCAGTAGGAAGATATTTGATCTTGGCAGGAACAGACGAATGATTAATTTTTAATTTCGTGGGAATCTAACACGGCATCTATCACCGTTGCTTCATAACCATGACTGAATATTAAACGTAGGTTTCTTTCACCAGTAGCGACATGTGCAGATGTTTTAACTTGAAACGGTGTGACAAAGAGGTCAGCGCTCAGAGAGAGGTGAACTCATCACTTACCGTTATTGTTGACAATGTACGAAGAGACGTTAACAATAGAAATTATTTTCCAGCAGCAGGTAGATGCGCACATACTATGGCTGGAAGAGGCATGGTTAACATTTTTGTGAGGATTACGATTCGAACTGACACATGCAAGTTACGTGGGAACATTGAAGAGTTTGAAATCCTGAGGGAACACCGAATTCATGGAAGTGTATTATCAGGAAGGTATCAAATTACGTAAAGTGAATTTTAGAATTCGAATGCCAGTGCAGCATCAAATTTTTAACACCTCAAGTCCAAATAAAGGTTGGAATAAGTACCTTACTACTTTTTACAGAGATGGGTGCATTACATAAAATAAAATTATTAATGTAAGAAACATTACAGGTGTCGGAGTGTCCTCATTTCATGACATTCGTTTCTTTCATGGACAAAGCTTGTCTCTTTTCTCTAGTAGGCCTACTGGCACAACATGTTCACTGTGAATTTGAAACCATGGTACAATCGAATGTTCTTCCTTTACAAAAAAACTGGTGAATAAGATCTGATTATGTCTATTAAAAACGATTGCCTGAGTGGGAAAGGAACCCACATCTGAAGGATGCCACCCTAGCATCAGTCCACTTCACCACCGGACGCCCCATGCAGTTAGGTGATTATTTTGTGGTTACGCGTAACGGAGATGCACCAAAAGGAAGAGATCTCTACTCCCTGAAATGGATGACCACCAGTTCAATCCATTCATTTCCTTGTTAGGTAGATCCGCCTTTCATCAGGTGCCTCGGTTATCCAATGAGGACATTCGATTTGAATTGGTAATCACTGAAATCAAACAACATAACCGTTACCCAAACAAACTGGCAACGCTGTAGGATGTGGAAGTTTCTAAAGGAGGTGCAGTCATCCACTTGAGCTATTCTGAAGCAATTTCTGTTCGTTGGTAAACATTACGCAGTGATAAGGAAAATCTGAGTTGTAGAACCGACTTCTTCCGTAACTTTTTTAAGCCACACATTGTCTGTGTCTGACTGTAACAATATGTTGGAAGCTCAGGAACAATTTACTTCATTTCGTAAGCAATCAGTAATAGCAAAAGCTTGGAAAGAGTTCGTCGCTTTGTCATGTTCAGAACAATTTCTGCCCACTGTCCTACGGCCGTCTGACGCCTGCTTGGTTGGTTGGTTGGTTTAAAGGCAGGAGAAGGGACCAAACTACGAGGTCATCTGTCCCTTGTTCCGAAATAAAACAATGTCACAAGTGTGAGAATAAAACGGACGAAACATATAACACAAAACGCAAAGAAAAGAAAAGCCACAAGAACGAATGGAAGGCAACGAACACTAAAAGGAGCAAAAGAGGACAAGAAAACAACAGAGAGACGCTACAAACAGAAGAGAGTGAAACACGAAATCAGATTACAGTGGCTGGCCAACCACGAGAATAAAAAGGGAAAGCCTACTCTGCAACACATTAAAACCTCCACCCTAAGAGCTCTAGGGTGGAGGACACAAAGGGACAATGAACATGCGCTAAAACCAACATAAAAGTATAAAGCCCACTCTCACGCATAAAATGTAAAACTAAAGCTGCTATGGAGGCATTGTCGCCCAACACCGAAGGCAGGGTGCTGGGAAAGTTGAAAGTCTGCCACAGAGCGCCTAAAAGTGGGCATTCTAGCAAAAGGGGGACGACTGTCATTTGGGAGCCACAGCGACACTGAGATGGGTCCTCGCGCAGAGTAGGCACCCTGCAATAGCCACGTACGGCCATTGCAGAGCCAGCAGAGGACAACTGATTCCCTGCGAGAGGCCTGCATGGAAGACTTCCACACATTCATAGTGTCCTTAATGACACGCATTTTGTTGTGCGTGCTGTTATGCCATTCCGTCTCCCAAAGCCAAACCCTGCGGTGTAAGACAGAACGCAGGTCTACTTCGGAGATGCCTATCTCTAGAAGCGGTTTCCGCGTCGCCTGTTTGGCGAGGCTGTGGGCAAGTTCGTTGCCAGGGATTCCGGCATGTCCTGGGGTCCACACAAACACCACGGACTGGCGGGACTGTTCCAGGGCAGAGATGGACTCCTGAATGGACGCTACCAGAGAGTGGTGAGGATAGCACTGGTCGACAGCTTGTAGGCTGCTCAGTGAGTCAGTGCACAGGAGAAATGACTCGCCAGGGCATGAGCGGATGTACTCAGAGCAAGGGATATGGGCGCCAGCTCTGCAGTGAAAACACTGCAGCAGACTGGCAAGGAGCGCTGCTCATTATGTCCTCCATGAACATATGCAAAGCCTACGTGACCGTCAGCCAATGAGCCATCGGTGTACACCGCTTCAGAGCCCCGGAACACGTCAAGAATCGAGAGGAAGTGACAGCGGAGAGCGGTGGGGTTAACGGAGTCTTTAGGGCCATGCAAAAGGTCCAGACGAAGCTGCGGCCGAGGCGTACACCATGGAGGCGTACGTGAACGGGTCCGCAAGTAGAGGTGGTAAAGGGAAGGACTCCAGTTCGGAGAGAAGGGACAGCACGCGATGCGCAATCGCCAGCCCCGATCTGGGCCGCCGATGCGGGAAATGGACTGCCTCTGGTGGGAAAAGCAGACAGTAATTCGCAGTTCGGATGCCCAGGGGAACTATGAATGTGTGCTGAGTAACTGGCGAGCAGTTGCGCACGTCTGATGTGTAGTGGAGGGACACCAGCCTCCACCAGTACGCTGGTCACCGGACTCGTCCTAAAAGCTCCTGTTGCTAATCGAGCCCCACAGGGTGCACAGGGTCGAGTAAATCCAATGCTGAAGGCACTGCCGAACCATAAACCACACTCCCGTAGTCAATTCGGGATTGGAAAAGGTGCCTGTAGGGCTGCAGCAGCGTACAGCGATCTGCACCCCAATTGGTGTTGCTCAAGCAACGGAAGGCATTGAGGTGCTGCCAGCACTTCTGATTAAGCTGACGAAGATGAGGGAGCCAAGTCAATCGAGCGTCGAAAACCAGTCCTAGGAATTGATATGTCTCCACTGCAGTGAGTGGATCGTCATTAAGGTAATGTGCGGGTTCCTGATGAACGGTACGACGCCGACAGAAGTGCCTGACACACGACTCTGTGGATGAAAACTGGAAACCCTGGGCTAGAGCCCATGATTGCGCCTTGTGGATTACGCCCTGGAGGCGCAGCTCGGCAACAACAATACAGGAGAAGCAGTACGAATTGCAGAACTCATCTGCATACAGAAAAGGTGGAACAGAGGGCCCGACAGCTGCTGCTAGACGTTAATGGCCTCTGAAAGTAGACAATACAGAGCCCTACGGGACTCCATTCTCCTGGATATAGATGGAACTATGGGAGTCACCAACTAGGACAAGGAAAGTACGGAGCGACAGGAAGTTTTGGATAAAAATCGGGAGTGGTCCCCGCAGACCCCACTCATACTATGTGCAAGGAAATGATGTCGCCAAGTCGTGTCGTATGCCTTACGTAAATCAAAAATGACGGCAACCAGGTGTTGCCTGCCGGCCGGAGTGGCCGAGCGGTTCTAGGCGCCACAGTCTGGAACCGCGTGACCGCTACGGTCGCAGGTTCTAATCCTGCCTCGGGCATGGATGTCCTTAGGTTAGTTAGGTTTAAGTAGTTCTAAGTTCTAGGAGACTGATGACCTCATCAGTTGAGTCCCATAGTGCTCAGAATTATTTGAACCATTTGAAACCGGTGTTGCCGTCTGGAAAATCCTGTTCGCATTGCAGACTCGATGGACACAAGATTATCAGTAAAGAGCGACCCTGGCGGAATCCGCCCTGACATGGAGCCAGCAAGCCACGTGACTCCTGGACCCAACCCAACCGCCTACATACCATACGTTCCAGCAGCTTACACAGATCGTTGGTAAGGCTGATGAGCCGATAGCTATCCACATGAAGCGGGTTTTTACCAGGTTTGAGCACCGGAATGATGGTGCTCTCCCGCCATTGCGATGGAAAGACGCCATCGCACCAGGGCCATCGCTTGTAGTCAGATGAGAGATGTTTAATCATCTGGCTGTGGATGCCATCAGGCCCAGGAGCAGTGTCGGGGCAATGTGCAAGGGCACTGAGGAGCTCCCACTCTGTAAATGGGGCGTTATAGGATTCACTGTAACGTGTGGTGAATGAATGAGAGGACGTTCCCTTCCAGCCGCCCTTAGAGTGTGCAAAAGACTGGAGGGGGGGGGGGGGATTCTCCGACGCAGAGACTCGAACAAAGTGCTCAGCAAAGTGCTCGGAAATCATGTTCGCGTCGGTACATAATTCGCCATTTATGGTAACACCGGTGACAGTTGTTGGGGCCTGGTACCCGAAAAGACTTTTGATCTTTACCCCGACTTGGGAAGGGGACGTGTGGCACCTAGTGGTGGAGACGTATCTCTCTCAACGCTCATTCTTCCGTTGTTTGATAAGGTAGCGAGCAAGGGCACAGAGCCGTTTAAAGGCTATGAGATGCTCCAGGGAAGGGTGCCGCTTATGCCGCTGTACAGCTCGCCGACGCTCCTTAATTGCTTCAGCGAATTCTGGAAACCAACAAGGGACTGCCTTACGCCTCAGGCACCCTAAACAGTGAGGGATCGCGTTTTCTGCCGCAGGAACAATTGTGCTAGTCACCTGTTCAACCTTAACATCGATGTTACCATGTGGGGGAGATTCAGTGGTGACAGCAGATGTGAAAGTTCCCGAGTTCGCCTTCTTCAAAGCCCAACTGGGCAGGCGTCAATGTACCTGACGCTGGGGCAGTGACAGGAAGATGGGTATGTGGTCACTGCCACACAGGTCATCATGCGCTGTCCAGCGGATAGATGATAAAACATTGGCCGAGTAACTACCATGAGCTACAATGAAATGTGTGGCGGCGCCAGTATTTAAGAGGCAGAGGTCGAATTGCGACAGTAAAGTTTCGACATCTCTGCCTGGGCCAGTAGGCATGGTACCACGCCACAAGGGGTTATGGGCATTAAAATCTCGCAGAAGTAGGAAAGGTTTAGGGAGTACATCAATCAGTGCAGCTAATACATCCAGGGGTGCTGCAACATTTGTAACAAGATACACATTGCAGACAGTTATTTCCTTCGTCGTCCTTATTCTGACAGCTACAGCTTCAAGAGGGATTTGAATGGGCACATGTTCATTACAGACCGAGTTTAGGACATAAACGCCAACTCCACCTGACACTCGAGTATAGTCGCTACGGTTCCTTTAATATCCCTTATAGCCGCGGAGGGCAGGGGTCCGCATTGCTGGGAACCAGGTTTTCCGGAGGGCAATGCAGATAGCAGATGTAAAGATAACAGTCGCCGTAGCTCAGCCAGGCGGTGGGAAAAACCGCCGCACTTCGCAGTTCCACTGGGGGATGAAATCGTGAGACTGAGAAGGCATGGAACATTCAATGAGGCAGTTTACGCCTCAGACTCACCTGCTGCCAGCGATTTATTGCCTGAGCAGCCTATATCCATTGTGTCTGAGGGTGTAGCTAGATCTAGGTCCTCAGCGGACGCCAAACTCTCCACCCCGTCCTCAGCCGCAGAGCTTGTAGGTAGCGGTGGTGTGGGTGCCACCGCAATTGCCTAGGTCTTATGGGTTTTCTTTTTGTATTTCTCTCGCTGCTCCTTGGGTTTACCTGGCTGGAAGGACTTCATTGGCTCAGTGAGGATGAGCGTGAAGCCCTACGACCAGCTGCTTTTGGGCTCTTCAGCCACTGGCGGGTGTCGTCTTTCCCACTAGAAGATACCTGGGAAGGGAGTGACAAAAGGGGCCCCTTTCTAGCGAGAGATGCCGAAGAACACTTAATCTTCTCCGGCCTAGAAGTGGGGACGGACATTCCCATCTGACGCCTGCCTTGAGCCTATGATCTACAGCGACGTTTCTGCAGTCGCATTAGCATGATTAAGATTATTGAATACTGCAGTTTGGTTTTGAGCCTAAAATTTCTTCGGGAAATTGGGTGTCGAGCATCCAGTATCAAAAATGTTGTACCCACTGCTCATGCAGCATATGAAGTATGAATTACTAAGCTTGTAATGTACAATTTTGAGCAGTTGGTGCGTAGGTTGCCATAATTCTATTTTTCAACCGCAGTTTTTTATTTGCGTTTCTAATTACGATGACATCTTAAACATTACGTAATTAAAGGTTATGGGTAATGTTATGTGTGGTTTAGGAAACGTAGCATTAATTTGGAAAGAAGTTAAAATTTACGACAGTGTGTTCTCTTAAAATTTTACAATGTTGTGAAGGCAGTGGGTAAAGCTCAAACATTTGAGGTGCTTGTGGAGTGACTGCAATGGAAGAAATCGTGTGAAAAAGTAGATCTCCCGCATCATGTAGGATCGTTTCGACATGAATTATTCGCGGTATTCAGAAAGCCCAATGAGGTATGATGCATAACACGTGGTTACGCTTTAACACGATGATCCACGTCAGCGTACCCGATAGTTGGGAAATAACATTACCTTTTAACTTTCGTGCGACACTCCCATTCAATGGAAATTGTTGAATAAAAGAGAAGTAAGGTTGGGTTTCAACGTCCCACTTACAACGAGATCATTAGAGACGTAGCAGAAGCTCATAGCCCATTGGAAAGGATGTCTGAGGAAATTCGTGGAGGTATGTTCCGTCTATGCAACTAATTGAAGCTAGTTTGTTTATTGCCATATGTATTTCGATTCCTTTATTTGGGAAGCATCTTTAGTGGCCTGTAATACATGTTTCTTTCTATACATACAATAAACATATTATGTGGCAGATAGAATATGGTGCTATTTTACACTTTGTCGTGTTTTGCTCTTGCACGACAAAATGTAACATAGCAGCATATTGTGTCTACCATATAATACGTTTATTGTATGTATAAAAAGAAACAGGTATTACAGGAAACTGAAGAAGCTTCCCAATAATAGAAGCGAAACGGGTATGGCAATAAACAAACTGCCTTCAATTAGTTGTATACATGGAACGAATTTATAACACCTAAGGGAAAGACCGAATTTCGAGAAAGCAAAGAAGTGTGAGGAAATCTTATGTGCGATTACAAAGGAAAGATCCTATCACTTGCCTTATGGGGATTTATGAAATCACGAAGAACCCAAATTAAGACTGCCTCACGTGAATCTAAAACAAGGACTCTTAACTTCATAAAAATAACTAGTGATTCATCCCTAACAAAAAGCGCCTCGAGCAATGGAGATTGTTAGCTTAGAACGTGTAATATATGGATCTGGCGTCAGAAAGAGGCTTGACGATGTAGCCATCACTTACCACACTTAATCTTATGATCTTTTCACCTGAAATGTTTACTTATTTGCTACGCGATAACTTTACGTTGAAAACGCATCTTAATTTAACAGAAGCTATCTATAACACGAAAGTGACTCAATCAAAGGGTGTGGTCGAATGCTGCATTCAAGGGTTGGTAAGCGAGAGAATTGAGACAATAGTACGCAGTCAAGGCAAAGATATTACTTTAAATAATGGCCACAGAAATTGCACAACAGGAAGATAGTGTGATCCTTTCCATGAGAGAAAAGAATCGGGCTGCAATGTGAATAGTGGGGCCAACTAAGATTAACAAAGGGAACTTCACAGCAAACATAAACATAGCCAAAGCCTTGCAGACAAACAAAAATTACGCGAAGTGAAATGTAGTGTGAGGAGGGCTATGCGAGAGGCGTTCAATGAATTCGAAAGTAAAGTTCTATGTACTGACTTGGCAGAAAATCCTAAGAAATTTTGGTCCTATGTCAAAGTGGTAGGTGGATCAAAACAAAATGTCCAGACACTCTGTGACCAAAATGGTACTGAAACAGAGGATGACAGACTAAAGGCCGAAATACTAAATGTCTTCTTCCAAAGCTGTTTCACAGACGAAGACTGTACTGTAGTTCCTTCTCTAGATTGTCGTACAGATGACAAAATGGTAGATATCGAAACAGACGACAGAGGGATAGAGAAACAATTAAAATCGCTCAAAAGAGGAAAGGCCGCTGGACCTGATGGGATACCAGTTCGATTTTACACAGAGTACACGAAGGAACTTGCCCTACTTCTTGCAGCGGTGTACCGTAGGTCTCTAGAAGAGCGTAGCGTTCCAAAGGATTGGAAAAGGACACAGGTCATCCCAGTTTTCAAGAAGGTACGTCGAACAGATGTGCAGAACTATAGAAATTTGGAACACGTATTATGTTTGAGTATAATGACTTCTCTGGAGACTAGAAATCGACTCTGTAGGAATCAGCATGGGTTTCGAAAAAGACGGTCGTGTGAAACCCAGCTCGCGCTATTCGTCCACGAGACTAAGAGGGCCATAGACACGGGTTCACAGGTAGATACCGTGTTTCTTGACTTCCGCAAGGCGTTTGACACAGTTCCCCACAGTCGTTTAATGAACAAAGTGAGAGCATACGGACTATCAGACCAGTTGTGTGATTCGATTGAGGAGTTCCTAGATAACAGGACGCAGCATGTCATTCTCAATGGAGAGAAGTCTCCCGAAGTAAGAGTGATTTCAGGTGTGCCGCAGGGGAGTGTCATAGGACCGTTGCTATTCACAATATACATAAATGACCTTGTGGATGACATCGGAAGTTCACTGAGGCTTTTTGCAGATGATGCTGTGGTGTATCGAGAGGTTGCAACAATGAAAAATTGTACTGAAATGCACGAGGATCTGCATCGAATTGACGCATGGTGCAGGGAATGGCAATTGAATCTCAATGTAGACAAGTGTAATGTGCTGCGAATACATAGAAAGATAGATCCCTTATCATTTAGCTACAAAATAGAAGATTCGTTGGAAGAATCCTAAGGAAATGCAATACTAAAACAAAGGAAGTAGGTTACAGTACGCTTGTTCGCCCCCTGCTTGAATACTGCTCAACAGTGTCGGATCCGTACCAGATAGGGTTGATAGAAGAGATAGAGAAGATCCAACGGAGAGCAGCACGCTTCGTTACAGGATCATTTAGTAATCGCGAAAGCGTTACCGAGATGATAGATAAACTCCAGTGGAATACTTTGCAGGAGAGGCGCTCAATAGCTCGGTACGGGCTTTTGTTAAAGTTTCGAGAACATACCTTCACCGAAGAGTCAAGCAGTATTTTGCTCCCTCCTACGTATATCTCGCGAAGAGACCATTAGGATAAAATCAGAGACATTAGAGCCTACATAGAAGCATACCGACAATCCTTCTTTCCACGAACGATACGAGACTGGAATAGAAGGGAAAACCGATCGAGCTACTCAGCGTACCCTCCGACACACACCGTCAGGTGATTTGCGGAGTATGGATGTAGATGTAGATGTAGAAATAATCAAACGAAAGGTACAAAGTATCATAAATGTTGGAAAATGGGGCATGTAGGGACATACAGCTGAACGGACCGTAAATAGGGCTGATGCAGATTTACAACAAGCCAGCCGACCTTAGACAGTTTCAAGATTTTTGTTATCACTGTCTTGAGAAAGGGCATACCGATGCCAAATGCACCAAGACTATAATATGTGCGAAATACCCGCGGTGTGGGAATAGGGCCCAAGACTCTCGATCTTCCCGATGTTATATCAGTAATAAATACGGGTATACAGCTCCCCATTGTCGACAGAAACTTG
Organism: Schistocerca gregaria; assembly: GCF_023897955.1. Classification (NCBI taxonomy): domain Eukaryota; kingdom Metazoa; phylum Arthropoda; class Insecta; order Orthoptera; family Acrididae; genus Schistocerca; species Schistocerca gregaria. Next base: position 715,883,991 of record NC_064931.1, read on the forward strand.
GAAATATTCCAGGAGAATGGCGGGGAAACTAACCTGGTGGTACGGGCAACAGTCACGCGTAGCCACAGTGCATTGGTCCAAGGTAAATATAATTGGCTGCGAAGGTGAAAATGATGTGATGACGAACAAGTACGACAAATTCGGCAAGGAAGTGAAACTTTTCGTACATACCAGAGCACACATCGGTTTGCTCAAAGAAGAAGCACCGACTACCGGCCTACTGATAGATTGTAACAAAGGGCACAATGAGTACACTAGGTACAGTGAAGCTGCACTGACAAATAGACAGAAATGTGTTACGAGAACACATGTTTTATGTGTTACGAAAGGGAACAGACGTCCCATGTAACTGTTTAGTAGGGGGGGATTTCCCACTAAATCAAGGAGACATTTTTGGTTACCGCAATAGAGTATTAAATGTGAATCGTTATGACGCTCCATTATTGACAGTACCCGAAGGGAAGCAACCACAGTGGCAGTTACGAATAAGGTAAGTAACCAGTAAGATAAGAATCCGCCATCGGAGTTACGTGAGAAGAAACAAGGGCACGGAAATTTAAAGGGACAAAGTATGAAAATCTTCTTCTTTTCCTTCAGCGTTTGTCTCGCGTGCCCGCGGGGTCTTCTACGTGGGTTCGTTGTCTCCATTTCGCTCTATCACGGGCTGCATCTTGGTGAATGTTCATGCATTTAAGGTCTTTATGAATTGTATCAGCCCAACGTTCCTTAGGTCGTCCTTTGGGTCTAATGCCGACGACTTCCAGTGTGTAACCCGTCTTGGCAATATAGTTTTCGCCGGCCCATAAAACATGCCCAAACCAGCGAAGACGACTCTCACGCATCTTGTCTTGGATCGGCGCAACACCAAACTGTTTCCTAATGCTGTCATTAGAAACGTGATCTAACTTAGTGAGGCCCGCTGCCCACCTTAGCATCTTCGTTTCCATTACACTTAGGCGCAGCTCTGTCTCAACTGTAGTCGGCCAGCACTCACAATCATTCAAAGCGACTGGTCGGATGACAGTGCGATGGATCTTTGATTTTATATTATATTTCATCCTGCGGTCGCAAGTGACTCCGGTTGTTGATCGCCACTACATCCAGCCTGCTTGAGTTCTGGTGTTGACTTCTTCGGTGAGTCGGCCGTCAACGGTGATCGTGGAACCAAGGTACTTAAACTTAGATGAGTCAGATCTTCACCACTAATCGTAATGGTTCGCATTTCATGTTTGTCTGATGGAATATACTCGGTTTTCTTCAAATTATGGCGCAAACCGTGTTGCGCCAACTGGTCACTCCAATCTTGAGTCAGGCTCTGCAGATCAAGCTTGTTTTTTGCTGCCAGCATCACGTCGTCAGCATAAAGTAGGGTCCATGGTAACGGCCTGTGTAGATCAGCTGTCACATTGTCCATTACGAGAATGAACAGAAGTGGTGATAATGCAGAACCTTCATGGAGGCCGCTGTGATGGGGAACTCCTTGGATAGTCCTGAGGTTCTGCGTACAATCGTCCAGTGAAGAAAGGGCACGTAGACCGACACTGTCGAAAATGTGAAAGTCGCGATCACACAGAAACGATAGGACTCAGGGGGAAAAAAAAGAAATGAGAATCAGATTAGAAGGACGTGACAGCACTCTGGAAGATGCAGAAGTAATAGTGCCAAAACAGTAAGTAATGAAGGTTGTATACAAACCGGAAATATTAGTACCAATTACACTCCTGGAAAAGGAAAAAAGAACACATTGACACCGGTGTGTCAGACCCACCATACTTGCTCCGGACACGGCGAGAGGGCTGTACAAGCAATGATCACACGCACGGCACAGCGGACACACCAGGAACCACGGTGTTGGCCGTCGAATGGCGCTAGCTGCGCAGCATTTGTGCACCGCCGCCGTCAGTGTCAGCCAGTTTGCCGTGGTATACGGAGCTCCATCGCAGTCTTTAACACTGGTAGCATGCCGCGACAGCGTGGACGTGAACCGTATGTGCAGTTGACGGACTTTGAGCGAGGGCGTATAGTGGGCATGCGGGAGGCCGGGTGGACGTACCGCCGAATTGCTCAACACGTGGGGCGTGAGGTCTCCACAGTACATCGATGTTGTCGCCAGTGGTCGGCGGAAGGTGCACGTGCCCGTCGACCTGGGGCCGGACCGCAGCGACGCACGGATGCACGCCAAGACCGTAGGATCCTACGCAGTGCCGTAGGGGACTGCACCGCCACTTCGCAGCAAATTAGGGACACTGTTGCTCCTGGGGTATCGGCGAGGACCATTCGCAACCGTCTCCATGAAGCTGGGCTACGGTCCCACACACCGTTAGGCCGTCTTCTGCTCACGCCCCAACATCGTGCAGCCCGCCTCCAGTGGTGTCGCGACAGGCGTGAATGGAGGGACGAATGGAGACGTGTCGTCTTCAGCGATGAGAGTCGCTTCTGCCTTGGTGCCAATGATGGTCGTATGCGTGTTTGGCGCCGTGCAGGTGAGCGCCACAATCAGGACTGCATACGACCGAGGCACACAGGGCCAACACCCGGCATCATGGTGTGGGGAGCGATCTCCTACACTGGCCGTACACCTCTGGTGACCGTCGAGGGGACACTGATTAGTGCACGGTACATCCAAACCGTCATCGAACCCATCGTTCTACCATTCCTAGACCGGCAAGGGAACTTGCTGTTCCAACAGGACAATGCACGTCCGCATGTATTCCGTGCCACCCAACGTGCTCTAGAAGGTATAAGTCAACTACCCTGGCCAGCAAGATCTCCGGATCTGCCCCCTATTGAGCATGTTTGGGACTGGATGAAGCGTCGTCTCACGTCCAGTACGAACGCTGGTCCAACTGAGGCGCCAGGTGGAAATGTCATGGCAAGCCGTTCCACAGGACTACATCCAGCATCTCTACGATCGTCTCCATGGGAGAATAGCAGCCTGCATTGCTGCGAAAGGTGGATATACACTGTACTAGTGCCGACATTGTGCATGCTCTGTTGCCTGTGTCTATGTGCCTGTGGTTCTGTCAGTGTGATCATGTGATGTATCTGACCCCAAGAATGTGTCAATAAAGTTTCCCCTTCCTGGGACAATGAATTCACGGTGTTCTTATTTCAATTTCCAGGAGTGTATACGGGGTAAGTATTATCAGTATGATAAACATGAATGAGATCGAGTGAGACGTTAGTTCTGTGTGGTTAGTCAATGCAAACATTTGGAGAGAAGCTACCTTAAGAGAGTGAGAAAAACGCCAGAATGGGCACAAGATTGTAAAACAAGCGTAGCGCAGGTCATAAACGCGATGCAGATTGAACATTTAAATGAGGAGGAGATACATGAGTTAGAGAAATTGTGTAATACGTACTGCAATATGTTACCCAATACTGTCGAATGTAGAAACAAAAGCAAAGAGGAGGCAAGAGCTGAGAGTGCATGTCAATAGACTGAAACCTAATTATTAAACAATTACGATCATGATTTCTTCCACAGACCCATCACGGTGCCCTCGACCACTAGAACGTGGATTTTGATTATCACCGGCGTGTGGTGGATCTTCCAGTGTAGAGTGCAAGGTGAGGTAGATAATATCGTGGAGATTCACTCGATAAAAACCTTATCTGGACTATACTACCATCTTCAAGGAGATATAGCACTAACCAGTACCAGATGGAAATTGGTAACCTACGTGAATCTGAGGACACTACACTAAAGGTTTCACGCAGTAAGTAGGGTAGAACAGGGCGGTGCAACAGCGTAAGGAGAAATTGGTATAACTAAACATTAGGAAGGGGAACTGTAATAAACTAATGAACGGGGTGACACACAATGTAGGACGCGTACTAGAAGCCATGTCAGTAACAAATCAATTAACAATATCGACGTAGAGAAAAGAGTGGAGTTTTCAATTTTGTGTGGGAAGTCAGCAAGGTATTGTTCGGACCTTGGACGAGGACGATGCCACCTATTATAAGTTTCACATAAATAGTAAGGAGTCGAGATTGGCACAGTTACTGAAATTAACTAAGGTTCAGAATTGATTCAAATGCCTCTGAGCACTATGGGACTTAACTTCTGAGGTCATCAGTCACCTAGAACTTAGAACTACGTAAACCTAACTAACCTAAGGACATCACACACACCGATGTCCGAGGCAGGATTCGAACCTGCTACCGTAGCGGTCGCGCGGTTCCAGACTGTAGGGCCTAGAACCGCTCGGCCACAACGGCCTGAGAAAATAACTAAGGGACAAGTGGCAGTAATGAGAGCCACATTATCTGGACTGGATCTAATGATAGAGCCAGTAGGCACAAATGAACAGTTGCTCAAAAATGGAGTGATCAAGCTAGAATAATTTATTAGTTACTCTCTAAGCACCACAAATCAGGGTGTAAGGAGGATAGCTGCATTCATGACGATTAATGAACAACTTCTACAATTACAAATACTGTTGAATGTTCTAATCAGGGAATGTGACCAATTAGTAAGTGCTGTAATTCACACACAGAAATGCATTGTAGTGGGAAGCGATCTCCGAGTTTCCTTTGCTACCGTGAGGCGATATTCAAATGAGCTATTTGCTGGACTCGGAATTCTATTATAAATTCCCCCAAGGCGAATCTTGTGCTTTTATGAAATCTGACAATTCAATACAGGCCTCTGTAGAAGAATCGAATCGGATGAGGTCGCTTGCCTCATAGAAAGTGGTGATGGATGTCAATTATTAACATCAAGTTATACGCACCAAAATTTTTGACTAGGTTGTAGGGTAGGGTTGGTGTGTCAATGTATGTAGTCTGAAACACAGGGAAAGATAATCAGATTTATTCCATTTGACAACTACATATACTAGAAATTGAATTAATAAGGTGATGCCTCGTGAGTGTGGACAGATTAATATCTTAAGAGGGACAGGACGTCAAACAGGCCGACTTGGAGCAGGAGAAGCACCACAAGACATTTTAATTTCCACTGTCTATACTTTTACAGGTAAATTCATAAAACTTTGTCAGCATGACCAGGAAGGATTCAGAATTCACACTCGTAGCAGCGAAAGTTCAAAAACATAACAAAATAATTTTTTTACATGTGAAATTTCATCATTTTTTCACTTAATATTGGCTGCATTTGTTGCTATAGGTACACTTTTCTTCATAAGTAAGAGAGACTGTTCGATCAATTTTGCACAGCATACAAACCATACTTACAGGTGTCTGAAAAGCTAGAATCTATTTAATTTATAAAAACATGAATGAGCTGTTAAGTTTTAAACTTTATGTTTAGAAAAAAAATCAAATTTTGTAGTTAATTATCTGAATTTTTACCACAGTTTTAAATAGATTTGGAAAATTCTAGAGTTTCATACACCTGTAAGTATGGTTTGTATGCTGTGCAAAATTCATCAAAGAATCTCTCTTACTTGTGAACAAAAATGTACCTATAGCAACAAATGCAGCCAATAGTAAAGCGAAAAAATGATGAAATTTCACATGTAAAAAAATTTATTTTGTTACGCTTTTGAACTTTCACTTCTATGAGTGTGAATTACGAATCCTTCCTGGTCATGCTGACTAAGTTTTATGAATTTATTTGTAAAAGTATAGACAGTGGAAATTTAATGTCCTGTGGTGCCTCTCGTGCTCCAAGTCGGCCCGTTTGACTTCTAACCCCCTTAATAAAGAGAAAGGAGTGCAACACAAGTCTATAACTATAAAACCTAGGGGTACGGATTGGCACTTCCCCTTAACTAATTGAGAGCACAAGATTCTAGGTCACGTACTTTACATCTGTAACTAATCACAGAAATAATGAGAGAATGTGCTGTGATGCTCAATAGGCCAATGACTACCCGTTTAACTTCTATGAACTGCAGGGCTGATAGTGCTACGGCCCAGGTAGCGTATATTACGTGTTCTGCTCTTCCGCCCCATGACAGGGTCCCCAGCCAGCCATTCTCGCCGTCTTATTATGACGATAAAGTGTGATGTCTCTGCAAACACAGCGTCGCGTGTACGCGACGCAATTCCGCGAAATTTTCCGGAGATACACAGATTATCCAAAATTACTCTGTATCGCCCAGCACAGCGTATTGCGTCCTTATCGGACGGACACCGAAACCCAAGACGTGTCCCTTTTCTACCAAAAATCTAATACGGCGTGCCGCTCAGCTGGTGTGGCTGTCCAATCGCAACATTTTAACAATTTCTTCATCAGTGAGCGCAACTCCCGTTCACTGTGAATGAGCAGAAAACAGCGCTTACGTCACGTCGATCTGACCAAACGCGGTCGCCTGTGAGAGTCGCCGGTCGTCCGAAGAACTTTTCAGACGCCACCTTGACGCCAGCGTCTGAACGGACACTTTCCGTTCCTCTGTCTCACGCTCAAAAAATATGGAGTGGGTAATTCGCGGAGGTACATTCCTTGCTGTTAATGTGACCTGCAACCCTTTTGAGAACCTAGGGTGACAGAGCCCATGGCGACACAGGCGAGGGTGAAACAGCGTCTCCTTACGTTATTCATTTTGCGGAGACATTCTGCTTGCCTCACAGTGTTCTGCTTGTCGGGTTGCATCAAAGCCCTGCCGCTAGAGAACGTCCTGGCGGTGCCAACACCTCTGGGGCTATGGAGGTTATAAAATTCGAACATTGGGCTAACGCGCTGTTGGTTTCACCCAACCGACACCCTGAGTGCGATCCCGCACGAAACTCTATCAGTAAAAATAATTTGCACTTATCCCTTAGCCATCTCTGTTAGCATAGTGCGATGAACTGCAACTTTGCTCACATCCATGCTGCTACTTGTCATAATTGCCATAATTAATTATTCAAAAACGCAAAGTAGCGCTTGATGTGAGCGTTGCACTCGCAGTGCATAGCCCATATACGTTGCCACCTTGCACTACCATCACACATGGTAAATACAGTTCAGATTCTCCAGTGCATATGACAGATTCAGACACAGTTAAGAAAAGTATGGTTTCCAATACAGTACTATTAGAGTATAGTTACATATTATTGCAAGTGATGAAGTTTGGAGTAAAATACTTGCAGACTATTTCAAAGGCTTCATAACCCATTCCTATATACAGTAAGTGATCAAAAGTATCCGGACACCCCTAAAAACAACCTTTTTTCGTATAAGCTGCATTGTGCTGTAACCTACAGCCAGGTACTCCATATCAGCGACCTCAGTAGTCCTTAGACATCATCAGAGACCAGAATGGGGTGCTCCGCCGATTTCCACACTCCTGAACACTCCTAGGTTGACTGCTTCCGATGTGATAGTGAAGTGGAAACGTGAAGGGGCACGTACACCACAAAAGAGTACAGGCAGACCTCGTCTGTTGACTGACGAAGACCGCCGACAGTTGAAGAGGATCGTAATGTGTAATAGGCAGACATCTATCTAGACTATCACATAGGAATTCCAAACTGCATCAGGATCCACTCCAAGTACCTTGACAGTCAGGCGGGAGGTGAGAAAAGCGCGATTTCATGGTCCAGCGGCTATTCATAAGCCACACATCACGCCGGTAAATGATAAATGACACCTCGCTTGGTGTAAGGAGCGTAAACACTGGGCGATTGAACTGTGGTAAAACGTTGTGTGGAGTGACGAATGACGATACATAATGTGGCGATCCGATGGCAGGGTGTGGGTATGGTGAAAGCCCGGTGAACGTCATCTGGCTACGTGTGTAGTGTAAACAGTAAAATTCGGAGGCGTTGGTGTTATGATGTGGTAGTGTTTTTCATGGATGGGGCTTCCACCCCTTGTTGTTTAGCGTGGCTCTATCACAGCACAGGCCTACATTGATTTTTCAAGCACCTTCTTGCTTCCAACTGTTGAAGAGCAATTGGGGGATGGCGATTGCATCTTTCAACGCGATGAGCACCTGTTCATAAAGCACGGCCTGTAGCGGGGTGGTTACATGACAATAACATCCCTGTACTGTATTGGCCTCAACAGGGTCCTGATTTGAATCCTATAGAACACCTCTGGGATGTTTTAGAACGCCGACATCGTGCCAGGCCTCACCGACCGACATCGATACCCCTCCTCAAAACAGCACTTCGTGAAGAATTGGCTGCCATTCCCCAAGAAACCTTGCAGCACCTGATTGAACATATGACTGCGAGAGTGGAAGCTGTCATCAAGGCTAAGCCAACACCATATTGATTTCCAGCATTACCGATGGAGGACGCCACGAACTTGAAATCAGTTTCAACCGGGTGTCCGGATACTTTTGATCAGTACATGCATTTGCTTATAGATATTGTTGCTCGTCAGCTCTTTTGTAATTGATAAAATTGGTGTCGCATAGATAGAGAACAAACCAGAATGTTAGACGGGAATACCCACTAATGTCCTCACAGTCTGAAATGTGCCCATTGATTTAGTCCAATTACTGGTAGTATATATCTTTGGAACTATCTGGTCATCGTAATCGATCGTGAGTGGTAAACTAGTGAGAGACTAAAGCAACTGTCAGGAGTGGCTAAGCTGCAGTGCCTTACTTAAAGCTTAGACAGACAGTAGGGGGATTAAAGTCTTTGGGACCGTGCGCTTCTAAGAGAGCTGACCGGTCACTTACGAAAATGAAAGAATGGCTCTAAACTGATTTACTATGTGCAAAACAAAGCTGAGTAGCACGGAATATTTTCCATTCCTGTAAGCACTCACGCTAACAAATTACGCACTGACATAAATTCCTCACTATTCTCGCTTACAAATACATGTTCTCTTACCATTTCAGCTTGCAGGCTTCATCAGCTCTGCATGCCAGCACCCACTGATATCTCCTGTTACCCTTCTGCTGCGTGAGACAGGGATCTGATTTTTACAATATCCAATAACTATATAATACTTTCAACATGAAAAATGCTCTTAAGAACTTTCCACTGCTATTTGACTGAAATCCACGCCTCTCCACAGCTATATTACCGTACTCTGCGACATCAAAATCAGTCTCCGCAGCCCACAAACATCTGGTCTCTAAGGCTCCTCACGGCTGCCACCCTGTCGACCAGAGAAAAATCCAGCTTCTCGCTCGCGTTTTTTGCAGTGCTCTCTGACCAGTCCACGCCCTTTCAAGCTTGTCAGTGTGGCGCACTAGCCCAGCCAAAGCTCGAGAAAAACGCGTAGGAACACATTTTTTGCCACCTTTGTGAAAAGAGTTTGGTGCCTTTGTGAAAAGAGAAAAATTGCACCAGATCCTTCTCGAAGTTTCTTCGAGAGCTCTGAAAAGCCGATGAAACACCTCGCATAAAAATTCGGCGGGAAAGCTCGTTTCTCTACCCGAGTGTGCCTAAGTGACTTAGGCAACAATGGAATGTGCCGGTGTTCATTCCAACTGCTATTTTAGCGCGTCCATCCTGTCGCTGTCCTGTGAAATCTAATGGACTCTCCCTGGCCTCCTCCAACAAGGCAGAGCAGAAGTTCTTCCCAGCACCCAGCTTAACTTTTATTATATGTTTCCACGTAATTCAGTGAACAAGCACACAGTAGATAGAGTTGACCATCAAGGGCACACAAAAATAAAATAAAACACAGCTCACATATACACTTTCCCAGGATAACGGTATTACTCAGTTGAATTAGAAAAAAACGAAAAACAATATGCTGCCCGGTCAAGTTAACAAATTCTATTAAAATGAAAATGAAAAAGTGTCATAATTAATGAACGTCTTTCAAGCCTGTAAGAGTATTTCTGGAGACTTACATTGTAAGTTGAAATAATGCATTGCAAACAACCAGCTGCTCCAACGGAACTTAATTCCTCTACCTGTTTCGGTTTACAAGACTATCATCACTGGAGGGAAAGCTGAACATTGGTGATTAACACATAAGTAACAATACAATGACACCTAACTATAAACTTGCCTTCGTCTTGGCTCACACAATATTTGCCAATCGTTACAGCAACTTATTTCAAAAGGTCATGACCATATTTCAGGTTTGTGATCGTGATATTCTGACGTAAGTTGCTGTAATCATTATCAAATTTTGTGTGAACTATGATAGAGGCAAGTCTATAGTGAGGTGCCGTTGTACTGATAAGTATGCGTAAATCACCAATGTTTAGCTTGCCCTCCAGTGTTGATGATTTGCAAATTTTTTCAATTAATTCGCCATTTAATCATGCTCAAATTTCTCATTTGTGGTGGAGCACCGGCACATTTTCATATTAATGTCAGACTACATATAATGTTTCAAAAGGGTCCAAGGAGAATAGGTGAAGCGCGTGCTAATACGTATTGTAATTATTGTTAAGGTAGGGCAGAAGTAACATTTGAGCCCAGTTAGACGGCCGTTCGTCGAATAGCTTGGATTTCAAATACGTTTGTACTAAGTAGGAAAATATTTCATTCTGAAGTCAGTAGCGCTTCACAACCAGACACTCTCAGTTATCTCGTAACTTTCTCGTTTGCGGCCTCACAGTGCCTCTAATCAAAACTTTCGGTTTTCGAGATTAGGAAACTGTATTTAGCCACTTCAGCATTATTTCCGGAGTCAAACCACAACTCCGGGGTGTGTAAGCGATGCTACTACACGATAGTGTGATCAAACGAGACAGTATAGAAAATATTTCTGCAGAAATTGCCACTAAAGTGAGGGAAGATACCGAAAGTCTTATAGGCACGTTACACAGCAATGCTAAAGTGTACGTAATTTAATGTGTATGCTGCAAAATAATTTGTGTCATTTTCAGTCCGGGATGCCTCGTTGGCAGCGATATGAAAAGCTAAAGATGCCACCAAGACTACTCAAGTTTCAGACTGCAGCATCTAATGACACCATAGTAAAGTAATATGTATCTGAACTACTTTGTGTTCCACCCAGTTTTCATGCAGCTCACGTAACGTAACTTTCTTGCAGGTTCTCTTATCTCTTTTCGGTACAGATGCTCGACTGTACAAAATGGTTACCAAAAGTGACCACAAGAGAACACAGTTCTCTGTGCAATAAGTCCGGTTGCAAATTAACACCATGAGACTGAAAATATCACTAAATGCCTTATTGCATGTGGGATAGTGCTTAACTCTTGTAATCTGAAATTTATTACTGTAAGTTACATTCCCAAAATGTTACCACATCCCATTAATGTGCGAGACTACAAAAGATCGTAACTTCAGTCGAAGTAATTTCGCTCTATAGAGGGTTTCCAACCACATAGTAATTGTAGTTCAGTTGTCGAGTGGTTATGCTTAAACTGGTCAATGAACTACGCTGTTAGTAAAACTGCGATTAACAGCGTCAAGCGTTATATAGAAACATCACCATTAATAATGTACCACTATTAATTTCACTGCCTTTATAATGACACATGGATCCATGTGCAGTTCAAAAGTCAGCTGTTGCCCTCATTATCCACCACGAAGTCACATCAAAAATCTAAGTTATTCGTGAGCAGCTAGATGTTCATATGTTTGAATTTTAAATGACGTAACTATCTGCTTCTGGATTGAAACCCAACATCCACAGCAATCATAACTGAGTAACGCTTTCGTGATCGACCGAGACACAAACACAGTACTGATCGTCATTACCGGTTATTCCTAAAGGATCGTGATATACAATATGTTTGGTCAATATCAGTTAGCAAATCTGAACATGAAATAATATTTGTATTGGACAAGGATTTCTTATGTCCCTGTTAACTACGTACTACTGCTGTTAAATACGGTTTAATTTACACGTAATAAACTTGAAACGATGCGACATAACGATTTGTTTGGCGGGACACTTCAAACCGGAATGTAATACGATTGTTTGCTGAGGACGATCAACTTAACCTGTCATGACGAGACGAATGAATCATTCTTGTTTCACCAGAACGCAAACCCGAAACCTATAGCTCTTGTTATTTTCTAACCACGAATGGACGTTAAATGTAAGTTTCTTTAGGGAGTAGCAAGGTATACACATGTTTGAACTAGAATTAATACGACGAAGGGTTCAAGGCTGACTAGAAATCAAATTCCACACATATCGAACAGACATTAACTATTGAGTTCTTTTTCAACAGTAGTGAAGAGTGCCATATTCGAACTTGAAACGTTGTGACGAAGTGTTCAATGTTGACTCGGAATCGAAACCGTCACTTACCATTATTGTTGAGAGCGCGCGAAGAGATGTACTACGTCACAATTATTTTCCACCAGCAGTTAGGTGTGCACGTGCTAGAGCTACAAAAGGCATGCTTAATATTGGATTACGATTCCACCTCCGACACGCGACTTCTATGGACTGATTCGAGAGTCGTGGAACGAGGAAGTGACCTATCCTTCCTTCTGTTTTGTGCCGAGTGAAGTAAGGCTAATTGAGTTTCTTTTCGACGTTTTGTTTCTGTCATTTAGGTCTGTGGGGTTCTAATCTCATTTTTCAGCATTAAAAGTAGTGTTTACTTCTCAGTGCCTTCAGTGGTTCAGTGGTAATGTCTGTTCTCTTCCTTTCAAGGCGTGTTGTATGTAATGACATGCTTTCAGGAGATAGTGTATTATTTTATAGCTATGTCTTGTTGTTTAATAGTATACAGAGCTTTTAATTGAATATATGAGTTTGGCTACAGGTTTGATTTGACGACAGGAATTGAACCGAAAGCATAATAACCGATGTGAGCGTATATTACAGGGTACGTATTAAGTGATAACAAACTTTCGTTTGTGTTCCCATTGGTGAATGTTGTGTAATTTTTAAATTGTCATGGCCATATTCTTAGTACATTTTTGTCCTGCTTCCTCTCTTTTCGCAAACCTATTCCTTCTGTTGTTTATGTATAGTACGTCAGCGTCAGCGTATGGAAGTGAGCTGCACATTATGATAGTTCTGGGCTGCGTAGGCTGCAGAGTGTTAATATGATGATATTTGTGGAGTCCTTGTGGTTAATCTGTCTGAGGAACGCTTGGAGTAGATGGTATTGCAAACCACTAATGCTAGGAAGTGTATAGATTGACGACGTGGTAGAGAATAATGTTTTCCGTGGATACAGATTTTCTCTTTATGTTAGGCTGTTAAATTGAGATAAGCAAGCATTTATGATTGTGCGCATGGAAAACGAACGTGGGCATTGATTTAACCACTTCAATGAGTATAAGGGATTGGATAATGAGATACAACGAAAAATTCTGATTGTTGGAGTCGATTCGAATAGTTACGTCTTGTGTCTGTTACAAAGTATTGTTGAAGTCAAGGAGACGCCAGAAGGGGACTTTAAGAAGTTGGTGTAAAAGAGGTATCGATGTTCAGAGTCACAGCAACCTGTCTCTTTATCCCTGGTAATGAATGAATGAATCTGTATTAAATATTTGCAGTCCTATCGATTTGATAGTAGTTGCGTGCTTACTTGACGAATTGAATAGGTGAAAATATTATAATCCAAAGCCGCCCTTTTCTCAAAACACGTGTTTTGTGTTAGTTCAGCATCTGTTCAACAGATGAAACTGCTACAAAAATACTTTAACTTTCACTCAATAGATGTCACAGCAGTTTACACTTATTTTTCTCATACATTGAGAAACTAGTCTTTTATCTGTGTCAAACAACCCAAAGCCACAGTAACATGCCGCTTGCAAAGAAGTGGTTATTTACATTCATAACGGAGAAAGAAGATTCTGAGAAAGAAATAGCTGGTTCTGATGAAGATTATTTATCCAGTTGAAGCAGTTATCATCCCTCTGATGAATATTCATCCTAAAATGACATGGTGAGTCGAGAATACTTATTTACAACAAGCTGAAGACATTGAGGCTTAGGTTTATATCATACTACAATGTTATTGTGTAATTCTAGCTCTTACTGTCAAACTAATTAATACATGTATGTGCGTATCACAAAAAATACTTCCCCTATTAATTACTGCATTGTTGGTAATAATTTTAATATTATAAGGCTGTCTGTATAATGTATTAATGTATGTTACATACGTCAAAGCAGCTTTGGTCTTTCTCAATCTGAATATTTTGTTTGGCTTAAGATGCAGACGAATGCAAATGGTCTCCAGTGGTATTAGCTGCTAAAACACCTAAAGGCAGAAAAGAAGAAATAGGAACAACTAGAAAAAGGGTAAAATACAAATGTCGGAGAAATTCTGGCAGAGAGAATATATCTGATAAAACAGGAGAAACTATGCTAAATTCTTGATCCTCTATGTACATGTAAGAACAAGTGTAGGAACAAATTTCATGTATGTATGGAGCAGATATTTAATTGTTTCTAAGATATATGTTACTTCAGTTGTTAAAATAATCACCTTCCTGTGTAATATTGAGACAGAACAAGTGCAAAGGAGGTAACTGTGATTCACGAAAATCACAAGTTACATTTTTATATTATGTACTAGAGATAAAATTATTATTTTGATTAAGTACCGTATTTTATTTTTTCAGGTACGCAAAGGAAAGGCAAAAACAGCTTCCTGGCGAGTAGATACCTTTCTGTACCATGTTAAAGTTAACAGCTATAATATTTTAGTATGCAGAGAGTTATTTTCAAGTGTGCATGGGCTCCAGAACAGCCAAGGATGTCTTAAAACTTACAGAAATGCTTGCGTGATGGTCACTACCGTTTACCAAAATACGGAAGAGGTACCTAAAGATTAAACTAATATTACTCCCCGGAGAATACATAATTATGTTGTATTTTGTTTATTTATGTTTTTTTAAGTATCAGATTCATTAACAAATTCAGTAAATTTCCGTGATTTGTAAGAGGAGATTATGGACGTATGATTTAGGTATTCATGATAGTGGATGTGAAGAGAGACGTATGTTTATGTGTGTGGAGCGAAGATGATACAAAGCGTGACTTTCATGAGACACGAAGCTGTCTAACAAAATTCCTAGACGTAGAACAGTCTCAAGCAACCATTCCTCACATCATTAGTGATAATTACAGAGAGCGGGATAAAAACTGGGCAATTGTGGCACTAGAGAGATCACTATTACAATCACAAAAATTTAAGGTCGTTGAACATCGATTTCCACGAGTTGTGCAAACACAAATGTCCTGTCACCTAGATTTCGGCCGAACTGAGAAGCATGTTAAGAACAGGAATCCCGTGGTGCATACTCCTGATGATTGGGTTATAGTCATTAAAGATTCCTGCAAAAACGAGCCATTTTCAGTTGTTAAAATGAAGGCCTGGCATCTTTACAGATAAATATTGCAAAGAAGGACAAACATGAAGGATGAGCATATCAAGAACTTAATCCATTCCAGCTATCAAGGACATACTTAAAACACATTCCAATTTGTGAGAAAAAACTGAAAGATGTTATGTCATTAAGTCCATATATAAAACAGATGCTCCGAAGGGATACTTCAGAGTCTGAGTGAAACAAAGGAACAAAGTGAAGAAAATGACACATAGGTGATAGATATTAGTTTTACTGTTTGGCATACTGTATTTACTGTTTGGCATACTGTAGACACTATCATTCTAAGTTACGTTGTATGTTGATGTTCAGAATTTTGGAAGCATTCTCTTCTTTTAGTGTGAGACAGAATGAATCACAGTGTTTCGTCACACAGCGGTAAAATATTTTCTTATTAATAAAGTGTAACTTTTTTCACAAATAACTTTGCAAACATGTATATTAAGACAATGTTGAAATAAACTACTTGTGTTCTATACCCAGAAAAAATGATGTATAATTTATGGATTTATTGCAACTTTCAAAACACTTTCCTGACAAATTAAATTTTGTGGCCTCCACTTTATCATTCTCACCCCTTCGATTGTTTACGTAAAGGAAATGAATTCGCTCATAGTTAGGTTAATTTGTGGATTCTGTGTGGTAGATACCGTAAAAAGAAATATTATACTAGCGATTGGTAGAGAGTACCCATTTAGTGATGATGATGATGATGATGTGTGTGTGTGATTTACTGATTTTCTGCTTTACGTCTATATATAAAAGGCAATGTCCTGCCTGAGTGACGGACTAATTGAGTGACTCATAATCGCCCAGTCCAAGCCGCTAAGGGTAGAACCTTGAAATGTGGAGAAGGTGTGGATCCTTCACTGTAGCGGTCGTTTAAGAAAAGGATTTTCCGAAATTACAACAAAAAGGTGGTGAAATAGGGGATTCACAATTTTTTTTAAAAAATCGGTATTAATACAATTTGGAAAATAGACCTACGAAAATTGGTATTTGATTTTTCGGTCAAAAGTAAAGAAATACATGTTTCAACATTTATGGAAATTCGACCATATGGGGATGAAATAATGGGTGATAGCTTTTTCTGAAAATATATCATTATTAAAGACAACTAAAGTAGTTTTAAAGCTACATCTACGGACACTGGTATTTGACTTCTCGGTCACAAATAAAAACAAAGTTTAAATGTTTTTGGAAATTGAACCCTTACGGAAGTGAAATAGGGGCTGAGATTTTTCTTGAACATATTTTATTATAAAAATATTTCTAAAGCTAAAATTCTGAAAATCAAAATTTCGCTTCTCAGTTAGATATAAGAAAAAAACGTGATTCACTATTTCTGGAAATTCGACGCCTATGGGGTTGAAAAGGGCGATGGAAGTTCCTAAGGAAATGTTTCACTGTGCAGGCATTTTTGAAGCTAAATCTACGAAAATTTGTCTTTGGTTTCTCTGTCTGAAAAAGAAATCCAGACACATGTCACTGTTTCTAGAAATTCAGTCCCCCTAATGGAGTGAAATAGGGGTGAATCGTTTTATGAAAACATTTCATTGTGTAAGCATTTCTAAAGTTAAAGTATTGAAAATTTTTGTTTTCGGAAATTTTTGGAAATAGGGTCAGGATGATACACTGACTCATCATCGCCTAGCCTAAACCGCTAAGGACAGAAACTTTAAGTTTGCAGAGGTTGTATATCTTACACTGTAGGCACAGTTTAAGAAGGGGTTGTCCGAAATTCCCATGAAATATGGAATGAAAGGCTTTCTTAAAGTACGTAGCTATTAAGGGAATTTTAAAGCTAGGACTACGGATATTGATATTTGATTTCTCGGTCAGAAAATAAATAAATAAATAAATTTTTTGAAAATTAAGCCAGCAAGGCGACAAAACAGTAGTGAAAGTGTTTTTGAAAGAAAATAATTAATAGCCGGCCGCGGTTGTCTCGCGGTTAAGGCGCTCAGTCCGGAACCGCGAGACTGCTACGGTCGCAGTCTCGTATCCTGCCTCGGGCATGGATGTGTGTGATGTCCTTAGGTTAGTTAGGTTTAAGTACTTCTGAGTTCTAGGGGACTGATGACCACAGATGTTAAGTCCCATAGTGCTCAGAGCCACTTGAACCATTTTTCTTAAATAATTAATAAAGAACTACCAAAGGACTTTTAGGGCTACGTCCATGACAACTGGTATTAGACTTCTCGGTTGGAAATGTACTTCTGGAAAATCAACCACTAATGGAGTGCAATGAAATTATTTAAGTAAATATTTCACTACATTAAAAAAATGTAAGCTAAATTTATGAAAAACAGTATTTCACTTTTCGGTAGGTATAAGGAAATATTCGTTAGAGGATGGAAGTTGCTATTAAAATATCTCCACAAGAACGCAAAAGGTAAGATTAATAAAAACTTTGGACTCCAGCTACCAGAATCGCTTTTTGATCAGAAGTACATTCGTAAAAGACCATGCTTATATGGCCTAAATTGGCGTGAAAAGCATATAACGTGTTGCAATTTGTGAACAACGTAAAAATTCGACTAAATGAAAACAAGGAAAAAACAATATCTCTGCAGGTCATACAAACTACGCGAGCGAAGTGGCTGGCGCTAAATTAGTTTTGATATATGAGGTGATTTTCGGGTTAATAATGGTGATTGAGAGTAAACGCGAAGTGAGTAGCGAGAGGAAGGAAGCGAGTAATGGAGCCAGTTCCGAGGAATTAAATGAGCCAGTGGTTTAGCGGATTTATGTTGTATTTAAACGAAGTTAGAAATGTGGTGAAATCGTGTGTATTTTGATGTGGGTCTAATCATACTGCTCACAGGAATAGTATCTACGTGCCTCAGGAACCGTATTCAGCAGTAAAGGAAAGGAAAACGATATGTGAAATCCAGATCTTTCAGGCATTACAAGGGAGGACTATGGCTATAACGTAAGCCAATGTATGTGGGAAACAAGGACACTCCAAGGCGTAGGTATGAGGTAACCATTCAACCTGAGGTAGGAATGAGGTAAGCAGAAGGTGTTTGTGAACTAGCGTAACACACGAAAGAGGTTCTGCGAGGTAATGTGGTGTTTACAACTGTCGATAATTTTTATGTATTTTTGGTCTCTTGCAGAGGGACGTGCATGCCATAACGATGTCTAACTAGTAGTGTGACGTGGACATTAACAGTAAATTAAGGATTGGAAGCTGCATCTGGGATCTTGGTGACGAATCGACCCGATTGTAGCATGGAAGATAGAAAGCTGGTATAGTAGCATTGTGAGACCCACATTAGTTTGCACTGGAGAAGTATATAGTAGTGAAGTGGTCGATGGGAACCATGTTAGTTCCTGTTAGATAATAGTGAGACATATGAACCTGTGTCTAAGGATATTTCAAGGCAGTTAACGTATTGCACGTCGCAATTAACAGCATGTTGGGAAAAAATAACAGTGGAGGTCGCAACCCTCACCTTGCAATAAACCTACCTGACGTTCCAATTATGATACAGTTGTAAATATGGTTTCTAGAAAGTCAATATGCGTGAAGAATTAGCGCCGCATTGTCCGTGGTCTGTATGGATAATAATAGTGTTGATTTATTGCTAAAGCGGGGCAGTGGTCAATAAAAAATTGTTGTTAAGAAAAAAATGATCGATGTAAGTGTAATTGTAATATTTTGTTTTATGTTACCGCTCTATTTTCACAGTGTTCGAGCTAGTACGAGACTGAATGTGGAGGCAAGGCTAATGCGAGACTGCATGTGGAGGCTAAATGCGAGTGAATGCTGTCATTCGGGACTGCAGTTGGTGAGGACTAGTTGGCGGTCCCGCTGTGGCCGCATCTAAGCTGGAAGGTGTCTATTCAGCTTCCCTACACTGACGAAGTCCTGCAACCCTTTGATGTTTTGCCAGGGCGACTTAACGGCACGCGACAGAAATTCGGTTTCAAGCAGCCAACCATTCAGGCGGTAGTAGGATTCGCGGTCCGTGAACTGAATAGCACTGTAAAACGCGGGAACTACTACCTGGGGTCATGCCAGCACGATTTCTGAGGGAATATGTCGGGAAAAGCCGTCTGCAGTCTGCAACCATCCACCTATTCACCTGTCTACTAAGACGAAACAAGAAACACGTGCCAAACACGCTCACACAGGCCCTCTTGCTGATACCATGATGTCTGCTAGGGATCTGCGTCGGGGCAATTGACATGATTGGCTAGGTGAAAAAATAAACTCAATGTACAAATAATCGTGGGCACACATTTTGCTCTTCATGCGACAAGGTGAGGGTGCTTACGAGACAATTTTTTACGTGATCGGAAAGCATCTGTAAGTACAGGAAGCTACGCTGTCGAGCTCTATTGTGTGAGAGGACCTTTTCTACAAACAATGGTTGGCACCCCATATAGAAATAGTAATGGAAGATATACTTCTCATGAAAGTGAAAAGGCGTTCTCTTTTGCTGGAGTTGTTTATAAACCTTTTAGTGCTGTTGGCATGTATAAAACTTAGGTAGATGTGTTAAGTCGGAGCGATACCAAAACAAGCTGTGGATACATACTTAATGCATTGAACTTCTTGAGAGAGATGTTGTGCAACCTATAGAGTCAAGGTTATGTATAACACTAACGTGCCATGAAACACACACATGTTACCCTCTGAGAGGATATCAAAGTTCGACAGTGCGTGTGTGTAATGGAAAAGAGTATCGGAGAATAATTTCGAATTGTGTGAAGTTAGTAGGAAAACAAAACGAGCTTTAACCTTGGGAGTTAACAGAAGTGGTAAAATCATAAATGAATGAAAAAAATGAACGGTCGCCAGACTAATTAGGCACTTTAATTTGGAAATATATATTTGAGAAAATAGGGTATTACTTATTGAAGTTACTTTTGTTGAAATTTCCCGTTGAACAGCAAACAGGATACAAACTGATACAGTGTGCTCTGTGCTGTATGTAGCAGCAGTTACCAATAAAACACTCACCAGTAAATTATGAGGAGCTAAATTGCACCACGCTCATACTAATGACGGCCAGACTCAAGAGCATTACTTAATCCAATGCTGAAACATCACTGCATGAAGTGCAGAACTAATTTTGGACATGAGGGGTTTCTATCTTGACTCACATGAAAAACACAAATAAAGATGAGTGACATTTTAAATACACTGTTTATGCTCCTCTGCATATAGCAGTTTTCCTTTCTAACAGTAATAGTTCAATTTCTTCTTTATAGGTGGAGAATATGATTCGGATTCATAAACTAGTATGGTTTCACTAGCCAAAGATCTTTGATTATTGCAATAGTAAGAACTAGCTCTAAAAGCTAATCATTCACTTAAATTACTTTGTAAGGTAATGAAATACAATACTGAGCTAAATTAACTTAAAAAGAAACCATTAATGATGGTTATCAAAACTACACTATCTTTGAAAATGTCCATAACTTCACTTCTAACACTACTACCGTAAATCTGTTCATTAAAGATTTAAATGTACTTGTACTTTAATCACCTGTGACGCAGGTATTCTTGGCAATAATATTTACACAATCTTGCACTGTAAACCTCACAACTATATTCTATAATAAAATAAGAATACTTCAGCAAAAGACTGTCCAACCTCACTTTTGTGGTTCTAGCTTTTAAATAATTAAGGTTTTCACTTTCCCAGTAATTGATATTTGAATTTTTGTATTTAGACTTCCTACACTAACAGTTTCACTTGGAGTCGTTCATTACTAAAGCAGTCAAATATTACTCGTTCTGTAACTTTTGCTACTTCTTTTACTTTAGACAAAAAATCACTTTTAAACACATAAGTGCCAGATTTGTTCATTTAAATCTTTTTCTTGCCATATATAAAAGAGTTCAAACAACACAGTGTGTACACTTCGTAAACTGCAGATACACAGTTACTTAAAATAAACCTACTCCTAATCGATATAGGTGTAAGTATGCATTGAACGACTAAACAGTTGTCTCTGGCGGAAATAGGGTAGAGAAACTTTGGATGGAGTTAAGTCTTTCCATGATCGTCTTGAACCTCGCATCATCCGTTAGACACTGAAGATAAAATTCACCCCATCTCCAGTGAAGCCTAACTTCGTATCATTCTCTTGTACAGTTAGATGGAATGTGATATGCCAAGTTCGTATGACTAAATAAGGGAAACCTCGAATGGGCGACTCATAATGTGTGTTGTTGACCATTAAGCACTGACAACTATCACTGACACATTTATATGTATATTATTTGCTTTTATGATTGCAGGAGAAGGCACCACGACGTCTACTGACGCATTTTTACCAACATCATCTGTGTTATAATTTTACAGTTATACTTTACCCTGGTATGTGATGAAATAAAGCTAAAATTTTATACCTGTGTTACGTATTCGACGAAGTGTTGAGTCTCTCTCTGCCTAGGATACTATTCCTGTTTTTGTAACTTCAAGGGGTACTGGTTTAATTTTCATATGTTTTTGTGCCATTCATATTTACTATCATACTTCTTTTCCTCTTTTGACACAGCAATCATATAGTTAAGTGGCTTGATTTCCTGAAAATATTTTGTTAGTCCACATAATTAAGATTATACTTAGGTATCTTTAATTTTTCATGATGTGTTTCGATGTGTGTTGCTGCTATGTTTATGCTAATGATTAAAGAAAACCATCTCAGATATACTGTTACACATTTACTGTGTTGGGACTAGTTTTGTTTCTTAGAACATTTTCAGGTTGCTGAACTCTGCTGAATATAAGTTGATGTGGTTTTCATTAACATTGTCACCTGTGGGCTTAACATGATGAAGATTATTTGTTGTGATTATGTTACTTTCTTTTGTACATGTCATCTGTTTTATTTAAAAAATGAAGCTAGAACTGTCTTTCTAAATTTGTGCAACGAAACTATACATTGATAATACTTGATATTTATTACTGCATTTTGGCATACTGTATTTAAATAAATGTTTAAATATTTGTGTTGGTAAGTGCAACAGGGACGTGTTTGAACGTCGGTAAAGATAGTAAACTGTTCAAATAAGGAGTGCATATGATTTTCTGTAACTGTTTTAATAAGGAATGAATGTGAGAGGTCATGTAAACCATCGTTACGATGAGAATGAGAATAAGTTGGTCAGAGAAATACGCAGATTCGCAGGAATGTCTAAGTATGAATGTGGAAAAGTCTCAAGTATTACCTTTGAAAAGAGGATGAATGAAATTTGTTAACTAATGCATCCCATATTATGCAATGTTCCAAAAAATAAAGTTTTCCGCCAGCATTAGGAGTGAATGGATGTGATGGCTTTCAGAATGAGTGAGTGTTACGAGTACTAACATGTATCCTCAGCAAAGAACCCTTTTATGGTCATCCCTATCAACCCATCCATCAAGAATATAAAAATAATAAAAAATTTCTTGTGTAGCCCCACTATTACATGTGTCAGTGCAACTACATCTGCATAAATTTTTCCCTCAAGATAAGAATGATGATATGCGACGGTCTATTGCTGGACTGACTTGACTCATGTACTGCTCACAATTTAATTTAAAATCATTCCTGTCTGATCTTTATCCCTGTGACTTAACGAAACAGTCAACATTCGTAATGGTTAACGACAATTATTACCAGCAGTAAGCTGTCTACTTCGGTTGTTGTTGGACGCCTGGATAGTCACTTCATCTTCAGATGGATCGAGCCGACCGCTAAGAGCAGGTACCGCACACCCACCCAGTTTTTGTTAGGATGGCACTGGCCGTTCGCCTCGCTGCAGTTTTTACATAATGTTATGTGCTCTGTGTGGTATGGGACCAGCGTCAGTGAGTTGTGACGGACACCAGCACTCACGGAAAGTTTCAGTGTTCACTAGGAAAGGCATCCAGCCAAATCACACTTCAGAAGAACTTTGTTACATGCCAAAAAGATTCCTTCGGGGCGCTATGTGAGGGGCAATCAGTGAAAGATACACATCACAGCATTCTACGAGAAGGGGCTGGGCTGTTTTGTGAGCACAAATTCTTTTCTCTTTCTAAAACACCGGGATGACTCTCTGTCATTGCCTAAGCTGAGGTGAATAACTTCTGGCTTAAAAAGTTGTAAGAGATCCCCTCATTAGCTAACGTAAACAAATATCAAAGAAGGGTAAGTTAGGACACCAAATTCTACGAAGTGCTTATGTGGAGGTAAGAACATTCGCTAAACCACCAAACTGTCGTAAAAGTGGGAGAGTAACTCAGAACTTGGTTCATATGGTTCAAATGGCTCTGAGCACTATGGGACTCACCTGCTGTGGTCATTAGTCCCCTAGAACTTAGAACTACATAAACCTAACTAACCTAAGGACATCACACACATCCATGCCCGAGGCAGGATTCGAACCTGCGACCGTAGCAGTCGCACGGTTCCGGACTGCGCGCCTAGAACCGCGAGACCACCGCGGCCGGCCGAAACTCAGAACTGCAAGCCCTGGTGTGTAACGATTGGTTAACGTTGTAAAGCTTTACGTGGATGGATACAGCTGTCTTGCTATCAAAATGATCACTGGACAGTCATTTGCATAGCCGTTTTCATTGTCACACTAGAATTGCACGGCCTTACAGAGTGGCGAAAGAAGACAGTACCGACAGAAAACATTCTGCTCTGATCTATGTAGGTTAGAGAACGCATGAGGTACATACTTACTCTGGAGCTCAGGTAGAGGGATGATATTCAGCAATCTACAGCAGGTCATGAAACTTTTAATGCTGCAAGGATCTAAGTGCTGAACATGATGAGAAAACGCTGCTAAGTCGAGGAAGGTAAGATAATTACATACCTTTGTTGGCACGCTGTTAGGGTTAGTGTTCTTTTAGAATCAAATGCTTTTCGTGAGTAATTAATGGCTTATTACCACACAACAGAAAATGTTAGTTGCATATGCAGTCTTTCAGTCTTCTGGTTGATTCAGGCAATCACGGCATGACCAGCATGGGTTTTATCTTTCATAATTTCTTTGTATAATACAATCTTGTCCCATTCCCCTGAACCATCCAATGTTTCGTGAGGTTTGGACATGTTAAATTATCATTGAACTATGTTAACAATTGATAATTTTCTTGTTTCCTGCTTTTCTTCTGCTCCAACAGGTCATGTAATATTTTGTTGTTCATGTATGCTGAGAGAAAATTTTGTAATAAACAGGGAATAACGAGGACCACTGTTTCATTTCATAGTTCCGTGCGTATCCGATTGATATGTCTTTTGAGTTTCAGCACCCATGTGTCATGCTTGCTAAGGCAACCACTGTTCAATACGTTATTCGCTGTATGGCACATTCAGTGCAAATGAGTTACGGGGAATTGTCTCATTATTGGCCAGTACAATCAAAACAGGGTTACGTCGGAAGCTCATTTGTACCCCAACAGATGAAATGATATAGGCTGGCATCAAAGCTCAGTTCGGCATGGTGCCCAGCCAGATCTTAGACATCGAGAGTTGGCTGCTCTGTGCAATAAAATTTGGAATTTTACATCTTCAGATCACGTAAAAATTTTATAATGTATAGTTTATACTATACTATTTCCACACTGTAAATAAAATTTCATTATTTGCTCTCTTGCCTTGGGATGCAATACCAGTGGCCATCAGTGCCGTTAAGATAGTTACAGTAAGTAGATATGGGAAGATGGTTGATATATCTGAATGATGAGGTGAATTGGAAAAGGAATAAGGAATTAAGGTTGAGGTGTAGTGTCCCATCGGTCAGTTCAGCAAAGGCGAAGTGGATGTTCGGTTTTTGGGAAGGTTGCAGAAGGTAACCAGACTTGTCCTTTCAAAGGAACCACCTCGGTATCTACGCCAAAAAGTTCAGAGGAAACACAGGAAAACTAAGTCCATCATTTGAAGCATCACCCTTCCGAATAAGAGTCTTGTGTTAGTCAACTACGGCACCTAGCTCAGCAATAAAGAAAGGAATCAATAATAACCGGTAGTGTTCAACCACTTCAATGATACTTAGCGCAATGTGAAACGGCTCAGTAGAATCAATTTCATAGTTGTTAAGTGCGTGTGGCATCTTATTATGCTAGTAGTGTCCAGTTCTACTGCTATTTCTCTCAGTCATATCAACATATTGCCTCTGGATAAAGGAAGAGCAACTGTGTTTGTTTATTTCTTCTAACACAGTTCGCTTTGTTGACCACTTTATGCTGTGTGAGTCAATCCGACAATGGGAGTATGTTGCCGAAGTTCCCTCCAGTGTGTCCAGAGGTTCCAAAGACTCGTGGAAAGGTAGGGTCAAATTACTGTGTTCGTATGATACTGGTGTACGGCTGGTGATGGGAACTTCCCCTTCGCCTGCGCGCAGGGTGGAACGCTTCCGAATAAAGGAACTTTGGGCACTCTTCGGTTGGGTGCACTGCATGCTTTCTTGAAGAGTTTTTCTGGTGTCATGAACAAAGGAATTTGCTGAAATTAGCTGAAATTGAGATTATTGTTAATTCTTTTCATTCCTTTGCAGGAATAAGACAAATGTTCTGCAATCCATCATTAATCATAATTTTCTTGCATAAATTCGCATGCTCAGTGTAACTTTGTGTAATTAGCTTTATGCCGTCAGGGCCACAATTAAGTCTGTGCTGTCTTGAGTATAATGTTGAAGTATCATAAGCAGCTCTATTTGCAGTGTGTTTCTATAACTGCGTTATTCAAATGCTGATTTCCGAGCGGCGTATTTACGAGAGTCTTGATGAAGTTTTCTTTGTGACAGACGGTCTAAATTCTGGGCAGCAGTTTATCACGTGAGCCTTACTTTGAAATTATTCATAAATCGCATCGTTTAAACGATATAACTCAAAGTCCTGAGTGTAGCGAATACTTACATGTGTGTCGAATTTCTATTTGTATCGCGGTTTGTAAATTAACTAGAGATACAAAAATTTTTTGCCCTAAGTAAGAAGTGTGCACTGAATCTGGTTATAACCAATGGCCAATCCAAACTTTGATTGAGAATTATTAATTGTGAATACAATTGCTATTTATATATGTGGAAATTTTCTTTTAGTTTCTGGTTTCTAGATATTATTCCCACTTTATGTGGTGTTCTTGGATACACCATTCCCAACTCGACGTATGCCCTTAGCACTGCCATAAACCCTCTAAGTCTGGCCAAGCAGGTATACTGTAGAGCTGAAGTTGTTTGGGATCTGCACGTATCAGCATACGAACAAGTTGAATGGTCTCCAATCCCATTTTCCACGTAGTTTCCTCGTCCCTGAACATCGGGCTGTGCTTGATTTCGTTCGTTGTTGTATTCTTAGTATTTCATAAAGAAGCGTTCATTAAGGGAGTGTCACTGCGTCCATACATTGCGATAATGCATGCCGTCATCATCCACATGCTTATGTGGTGACTCATAGTTCATGAATAAACTCACCATGTCTTTAAAGAACCACCAGATGATTCATCGCACTCTGTAATTCATAATCTCTCTCGCAATTCCATGTCCATCCCCATTATACAAATATGAATCCTGCTATTAAATATATCTAATTCAAGGAAAGAGTAGTTTTGAGTAAGGCATTTGAAACGGAATCAGAAAGGATAGCACTGCTATTGACATCAGCTTCGATTTCACCCGCATGCCCATCAAGAGATCAGAAGGTGCTTACCCTATGTATCCATTGTGCATACAAAATAATAACAGACATCCTACTTAGTAGGCCACTTCCGTTGTTGGAACGTAGGTTGTCCCATTGGCATACTGCGCCGAGTCTTTGATGCCCATGAGGGAAATCTCAGTGACTTCAGGTTGTTCTAAACCACGACGATAAATTACAAGAAGTTGTAAAAATATAACTCCATCTCCCTTTCAAAGTCAACAACGCGTTTCAAGTGACAATCATTTCACCATCAGATTGTCAGTACTCAGCATATATAGTTGAAACGCCAACAATGTGTGTTGAACGTAAACAACCTGATGGTGAGGGTACTGTCCCGCGAAACACGTTATTGAACTGTAGTAAGTCTGATTAAATCGGCTGAAAGCTACAAAATATTACTGGTAAAGTACACTACCTGATCAAAAGTATATAGAAACTCCTATTTTAGTAGTCTCAGTTAGTTGCCTGCCTGTGTGATGTGCATTTCAGCTCAGTGAGCTAGCGCTCATTTAACAGCTTGGTTTTCATTTTGTGACAATGATTATTAGTATCACATTCAGCGCCTTCTAAGAGACACCAGAGCTAATTTTTGTTTCCTTATTTATACCTTTGTGTGTATCGTAGTGTTAGCAGTGTAAATTTACGCCCAACCCTGCGTGCAGTCGAATACTTTTAACGTTTTAGAGCAGTCAGTTGGTAGTCTCAGTCGATTGCATGCCAGTGGGCTGTTACTGGTGTTCAGTGAGCTAGTGTTTATATAGCAGGGTGCACTTTTCGTATCGTGACATTTTTAATGTCGCCGCCATCGCCATCTAAAAGGAACCAGGGATAGTTCTCATTTGCTTGTTTAATGATGAAAGATGGATAAGGACTTCGCCTGTTGTGTCCGGAAGCAAGGGAAGTTGTCCATTGTCCGTAAAAACTGAAGGCTGTGCCTGTCGGGGTCGACGAGCTTCAGGTTGCGTCCCTGGGCTGACGTTGGCGCACTTGACGCACACTCTCTGACACCTCTGGCGCCTACAGTGTCGTCTGGGATCCCTGTCGCCACTGCACCCTCCGATTCGCACTTAACGACGGCTCGACAGTTGCCTGACAGTGAATGACGAACAGTGAAGTCGTTTCGAATTTCTGGGTGGAAGAAGAAAGTGGGTACCGGCAACACAGCTATCAATGGCTCTGAGCACTATGCGACTTAACTTCTGAAGTCATCAGTCGCCTAGAACTTAGAACTAATTAAACCTAACTAACCTAAGGACATCACACACAGCCATGCCCGAGGCAGGATTGGAACCTGCTACCGTAGCGGTCGCTCGGCAACACAGCTATCCCTTCACGTCTGAAAAACAGGTCTGAGGTATAGCCTGCTGCTGAAAGTACAATTCAGCCAGCACAGGATGCCTGGTCTGTTCGGTTTGTGGTCGATCTTCCTGAGAGGGCCAGACCAGTGCAGAGGGTGGGATTGATTGCCATTTGGACATAGAGTATTAGGCGTGTGATGGACCATTCGGGTATATAGCGTGCAGCTCTTGGAAGAAGGCGTTCCCACTCTGTCTGCTAAAGGGTCTCGAGAAAGATGTGGAGGAGGCTCTGCCGGCACGGGTTGAGCACACTGGTTTCAACTGGCTGCAGATCGTGGCTCGTGTAGGCAAGAATGATGTCTGCTGTCTGGATTCAGAAGCCATCCTGGGTTCCTACAATCAGCTGGCTGATTAGGTGTAGATAGACAGCCTCGACCATTGGGTGGAAGCATAGCTATCTTTTTGCAGCATCGTTCCCAGAACTGATCGTTGCCCTGTAGTTTGAAGCAGAGTGGAATGTCACAACCAGAGGCCCAGATGATTCCGAGACGGTACTGGACGCAAGTTTCTCAAACTCCGCTACCGGGTGGAGAATTGCAGGGTAACCCATTTGG
The DNA here is from genome assembly GCF_023897955.1 of Schistocerca gregaria. Taxonomy (NCBI): domain Eukaryota; kingdom Metazoa; phylum Arthropoda; class Insecta; order Orthoptera; family Acrididae; genus Schistocerca; species Schistocerca gregaria. The sequence continues at coordinate 715,912,689 of NC_064931.1, forward strand.
CGTGCACATGCGGCTGTTTTAGGATAGAGAAATCCCTCCACAGGCCCATCAAGATGCCTTCTGAAAAGGTAGCATCTCGCTAAGGAACGGTAATAATGCCCACATAGTATTAGGGACAGAAAGTTGTCCGAAATCAGAGGTTAATGACATCGAAATTCTGAACTGCGGCTGAAAGGATTATCACAAAAATAGATTGAACGATGGTGGTGGAGGCATGTTTACAGCAATAAAAGTACAAAGATACCTAGTGACAACATGCAGACTCAGAATGTGCGGAATAAATTGGATGAAGGTAAGATAATGTTAAGGTGGATCAGACATAGTGGTTCAAATGGCTCTGAGCACTATAGGACTTAACGTCTAGGTCATCAGTCCCATAGAACATAGAACTACTTAAACCAAATAACCTAAGGACATCACACACAACCATGCCCGAGGCAGAATCCGAACCAGCGACCTTGGCGGTCGCGCGGTTCCAGCCTGTAGTGCCTGGAACCGCTCGGCCACCCCGTCCGGCTCAGATATAGTGTCCGATGCTTTTATACACCTCCTGCCTCAACAGCAGTAGTGGCAGACCAGTTGAGGTAACGGCGTAAACATTTCGTGTAAATTTCTACATCTACATCTACATAAATGCTCCGCAATCCGCCATACGGTGCGTTGCGGAGGGTACATCGTACCACAACTAGCATCTTCTCTCCCTGTTCCACTCCCAAACAGAGCGAGGGAAAAATGAATGCCTATATGTCTCTGTACGAGCCCTAATCTCTCTTACCTTATCTTTGTGGTCTTTCCGAGAAATATAAGTTGGAGGCAGTAAAAGTGTACTGCAGTCAGCCTGAAATGCTGGTTCTCTAAATTTCGTTAATAGCGATTCACGAAAACAACGCCTCCTTTCCTCCAGAGACTTCAACCCAAATTCCTGAAGCATTTCCGTAACACTCGCGTGATCATCAAACCTACCAGTAACAAATGTAGCATCCCGCCTCTGAATTGCTTCTATGTCCTCCCTCAATCAGACCTGATAGTGATTCTAAACGCTCGAGTAGTACTCAAGAACACGTCTTATTAGAGTTTTATAAGCGGTCTCCTTTACGGATGAACCACATCTTCCCAAAATTCTACCAATGAACCGAAGACTACTCTCCGCCTTCCCCACAACTGCCATTACATGCTTGTCCCACTTCATATCGCTCTGCAATATTGCACCCAAATATTTAATCGACGTGACTGGGCCAAGCGCTAAACTACTAATGGAGTATTCAAACATTATGGGAGTTTTTTCCTATTCATCTGCATTAATTTACATTTATCTATATTTAGAGTTAGCTGCCATTCTTTACACCAATCACAAATCCTGTCCAAGTTATCTTGCAACCTTCTACTGTCACTCAACGACGATATCTTTCCGTACACCACACCATCATCAGCAAACAGTCGCACATTGCTATCCACCCTACCCAAAAGATCATTTATGTAGATAGAAAACAACCGCGGACCTACCACATTTCCCTGGGGCACTCCAGATGATACCCTCGCCTCCGATGAACACTCACCATCGAGGACAACGTACTGGGATCTATTACTTAAGAAGTCTTCGAGCCACTCACATATTTGGGAACCAATCCCATATGTTCGTACCTTAGTTAGGAGTCTACACTGGGGCACCGAGTCAAACGCTTTCCGGAAGTCAAGGAATATGGCATCCGTCTGATACCCTTCATCCATGGTTCGCAAGATATCATGTGAAAAAAGGGCGAGTTGTATTTCGCAGGAGCGATGGTTTCTAAAGCCGTGTTGTTGCATGCACATCAACTTCTCTGTCTCAAGGAAATTCATTATATTCGAACTGAGAATATGTTCGAGAATCCTGCAACAAACCGATGTTAAGGACATTGGTCTGTAATTTTGAGGATCCGTCCTTTTCTCGTTGTTATATACAGGCGTCACCTGCGCTTTTTTCCAGTCGCTCGGGACTTTACGTTGGGCGAGAGATTCGCTATAAATGCAAGCTAAGTAAGGAGCCAATGCAGTAGAGTACTCTCTGTAAAACCGAATTGGAATCCCATCAGGACCTGGATATTTATTTATTTCCAAAACTACAAAAACCTTGTGAAGATAAATATATCCGTATTATGATGTGCAAATGAACACTTACAGCGCTTACAGGAAACCGGTAGTCTACTCCTCCTGTTGCCGTAAGGAAATCTCGGGAAGTCGATGCCGTATCAGGATATACGAAACCTTTTGCATTTATTAGAATATTCTCCATTCATAAAAAATTCAACAGTTAATAGAAGAACAGTGCAAGTCTTCAATAAAATTAATACTTTTAAAATCTTTACCAAAAACAGTCAAATACTCAAAATCACTGAACAGTAAACCACAGCAGCGCTACATATGACCCGTATAACAAAGTTATATGATTTAGCGGCACGCAGAAGCACTAGCTTTAAAGAAAAAAAACTATTACATTAAAAAATCTTAAAAAATAGCAACACTTTATAAGCGTAAATACTTAACCATAACGAAATATACAAAATTGCATGAAGATGTAACAGTTTTTCTGACATGTCCCATGTAAAAACATACATTAAACAACAAACTTGTGCCCACATCTCGTGGTCGTGCGGTAGCGTTCTCGCTTCCCACGCCCGGGTTCCCGGGTTCGATTCCCGGCGGGGTCAGGGATTTTCTCTGCCTCGTGAAGGCTGGGTGTTGTGTGATGTCCTTAGGTTTGTTAGGTTTAAGTAGTTCTAAGTTCTAGGGGACTGATGACCATAGATGTAAAGTCCCATAGTGCTCAGAGCCATTTGAACCATTTGAACCAACAAACTTGTGTTTACAAACAACTCAAAATGAAGACATAGAATAAATACGCTCTTGAGTGCAGGGGACGGCGTTTTGGTTTTAGAGGGAGGGGAAAGAAGAGATGGGGGACGATGGTGACTGATAACCGGGGGGAAGGGGAGTATTAAGATGAAGAAGGACAAGAAATAGGTCAAGTGGGCAAAAATGGCAAGAATGTAAACAATGTATTCTACGTAGTAGTAAAACAAGCTTATTTAAATTGGACCGGAAACAGCTATTTGCTACTTTTATAATAAAACCAATAAGGACTACATAAGACAAACGGATTCGACAGAGAAGCCATAGATATATGTTACTTAAGAGTAACTGTACAGAGAATATGTGCTAACAGAAAAAAACCTTTTCTTTTGTTTTTGGAAGATAAATTTGTGGTTTAATGTCATTTTTTACATAGGGACATCCCAGAAAAAAAACTGTGTTATCTTCATACATTTTTGTAAAGTTTCTTATGGTAAAGTTTTTACGCTCGAAAAGCGTTGCAAGTGATGTAGCTATTTTGATCTACAATTTTGTTTTCTTGTAATATTAATGTTGTGGTTAACATTTAATGATTTCTGCGTGCAGCCACGGCATAGAATTTTGTCATACGCGCCATATGTGGCGAAGGTGTGCTTTACTGTTCAGTGGCTTTTATTTGGTAAATGTTTTAAAATGAATAATTTTATTGTTGACTTGTATTGTTATTGCATCAAGTTTTGTATTTTTGATGACTGGAGAATATTGTGATAAATACAAAAGGTTTCCTTAAACTGACAGGGCGACCCCTTCCCGAGGTTTCCTTAAGGCAACGGCAAGAGTAGACTGCCAGTTATTCGTGTGGGCCGTACCTTGTGCACTGGCATATCATAATACGTATATATTTATCTTGACATGGTTCTTGCAGTGTTGGAAATATCATTTTGACTGTCTGGTGCTTATATCTTGGAACGATACGTTTCTGGCGTGCGCTTAAAAATGTGACAATACGTGTATTGTACATGGTTGTAAATTTGGTTTTCTGTCTTCTAGGAACATTTCCAAGTGGATCCCAGCAAGAAAATAGTCACCAAGAAAATAAAAAAGTGAAATTTAAAACTTTGGCCAGTTTTCCGTTGCACTGATTAAAAAAAGTTACTGACCAGCTGGAAGCTCGTCCGTGTACTTTGATGAGATAGTGTATAACAATCGCTGTCTCGCATCTAAAAAATGGATAATATTTAACTATAGAGGGATCACATCGATACTAAGTTCATAGGTTCAGGGGTTGGACGACAACATGGAAAAACTGCGAGACTTTTGGTTGAACATAAATGCAAATACTAGCCTATCCTGCAAGTTGTTCTCTTGTATCTGACCACTAACGGGTCCTGTTCAATGTCCTTAATACGTTGCAAATGTCAACAGTGGACAGAACAGTGTCATGTGTAGTTGTGATTGCATCATGTCGAAGTAAAGTGAAGTCGTACGTGCACAAATTGCTGGTGATTGCGTGGTGACTGCTTCTGCCACCTTGAGAGCCAAATCGCTTAATATTCCAAGAGGCACCGTATAGAAAATTTAGACCTCATACAAGGAAAGCAGAAAAGTATCCTCCCCTAAGTGATAATGTGGAAGAAGTGTTGAGTGATCGTGACTAAGTGTCCTTGAAGAGGTTTGTGAAGAAAAGTAAGTGGGTGACAGCTACAAACGTCACTGCAGAAATGAATGTCTCATTCGAGATCCCTGTCAGCACCAACACAACACGAATGGATCTCCATGAGCAGGGAGCTGGAGGGTAAGCTTGAATTCCAGAACCACTCATCGTGGATGCAAATGGCCATAACAGGTAAACGAAGTGCTTAAGCGAAAGAACATGGAATATGGAGTAATGTAAGAAAGTCATTTGGTCGGATGAGACTTGCTGTACACTGTTTCCAACTTCTGGACGAATGTACGTCCGTTGACAAACATGGTGAGGCATAGATGATGATTTGGGTAGCCACATCTTGGTATTCCATGGTTCCCGCGGTTACTCTATGGCGCAGTATACTGCCAAGATCTCGAGATCTCACTGTTATTAAGGGCTCGTGATCTACTTTGGAGAGAAGGCTACACGATCGCTATCCACCTCCCTCATCGTTACATGAATTTGCCACTATCTTGCAGGAAGAACAGCATAAGATTCACTTGAAAACCATGCACGTCTTGTATTTATTCGTTCCGAGACGACTGAAAGCTGTTTTGAATGCCAGTTGGTTTCCTACACCGAATCAGGCATGCTAATGTGTTGCGTTTTATGTGTTTCCACATATTTCACAGCAACAGATGTAAGCTTCGATGCTAACTCGATTAATCTAAATAACCGCATACGGTAAAGGCTGAAACTAATCTCACAAGTAGCAAGTCGGGTCCGCAACTCTGCCTAGTAGAAACAGAGACCATAGAAATCTGTATAAAGCACTGTAATTATTTTTTATTTGTTATTTACTGTACCCGTCACTGCTGTTACAATACATTTTTAAAACATGTTGAAAAATATAACACACATATTTTTTGTTTTTCGTAAAGTGGCTAGTATAGCATAAAGATAGAAGAGATTTCGAAAACATTATCTAAACCCAGTAAAATGCTTATGTAAAAGTATATATACTTACTAAATGTGCGGCACACATTTCTTGTCTTTGAGAAAAAACTGCTTCTCTAATTACATAAATGAAATTGGAATGTTAAATACTATATAAAGAGGCTGTGTTTCACCATCTATCTTCCTAGAGTAAGTAAGATGACTCGCCACGGATAGGAGAGACGACTCGCGATTGTAACTTGGAACTGGTTCGTTTAATTATAATGAAAAAAACTAGCCTGCAGGTTTACATCTGCCTTAAGTACGTTTCATTGCAATTTCAAGCCGATAGAAAAAGTCAAGGAGTCAGAATAGTAGTTAACCATTATCAATTCATATGGTAACTGATACAAACGTAGAACGTAAATGAAATTGCTTCAGTATACTTATTTAAACAAACAAAGAATTTACAAAACAGGAACTATTGTTCAACATTTGCAGAACTATAATTTTTGCTGCTTTCCCTTTTCATTTATTCCACAAAGGGCACACATGTTCTTTAAATTGGACAGTCTTCATCCAAGTACCGTTTGTACACTGGATATTTTAGCCAGTCAGCCTGGGATTGAGTTTTTGAATAAAGCTCCAGATATTCTACATACTCACCGTCATACAATTCCTCTCCATTATCATCACATTGAACAACTTATGATGACGTATTCCAATTCTCTGTGTGTCTTCTTGGAAACGCCTGCATGTTTCTTTGACAATCTAAATTCATTTCTCTGTGTTTTATGAAGACTTATTTAGCAAGACTCTCGTTGGCAGGTTTTGTCTTGTTATCCTCTTTGATTTTCTCTTTGACAATGTAAACAATGTCCGTTATGTTAGCAAGACTTTGTTTCCTTCTGGAACCAGGTGGTTTTATATCTGAGGGAAAAGGTCAGATAGTGCTCAGAGTCTTGGCTGGTGTTAACTGCACATTCTGATTGGTATTAGAGTCAGAGATAGGAAATAAGGATTAATTTACTAAAGACTCAGTATCAGAATTTCATGAGATTGCGTCTTGCTTAGGAGAAATGAGATCAATAAAATGAGATAAGGAACCTACATTAGCAGAAGCTATTATTTGTAAAACAATAAACTGGTAGCCAAGATCGCACGAATTCTTTTTATTCCATGATTACCGGTCTCGGTGAAACTAAAGCCGCCATCATCCGATCTCAGGACACATACAGGTTACAACATCAAGGCAAAGAATGGTGATGTTAATAGCTGCCTATAACATGCAAGCCTTACAAAATTGTCATAAGTAGCACATTGGCGTCCAAGAGGGTTGACATTATAAATGTTAAGTGTCTCCATCACATACAAGCGCAAGTGTGATGGAGACACTTAACATTTACAATGTCATCTCTCTTGGACGCCAATGTGCTACTTATGACAATTTTGTAAGGTCTGCGTGTTACAGGCAACTATTAATATCACCATTGTTTGCCTTGATGATGTAACCTGTATATGTCCTAAGGTACGATGATGGCGGCTTTAGTTCCGCCGAAACTGGCAATCACTGAATAAAAAGAATTCCTGCGATCTTGGCTACCAGTTTATTGTTTTACAAGCTTCTAGATCGCTCCCACATGAGCACAATGTGCTCCCTACAAAAAAGCTATTATTTGTACCTGGTTCAGGAAACTGGAAACAGATAAATGAGATGAGGATGCTGTGTTTGCAGAAGAATAATCAGAATGGTTTTGGACGCAAGATAAAATAACTATAATCAGCGTCTATATTAACTGGATAGATACATGTAGCTTTAACTGCTGAAACGCCGGTTTGAAGATTAGAAAATCTAACCCAAAAATTCAATAATTCCCCAAAATTAGATCAGGAAGTTTCTTGATGCCGTTGTTCACACACGTGAACTTCTGGCAAGCATCTTTCCAGTATTGATGTCATCATCATTGGCTCCTCCTCACACATTCTCATTGTTCTTATGTGAAGTATTGCCTACAAACATAAGATCTTTCCCTGAAGGCTTTCTGGGAATGAAATGGTTCAGTAACCAATCCATAAACAAGCCTGCGTTAATGTAGGCTGACTCAGGCCTCATTTAAATGATTATCCCAGGGGGTGTCCCCGTTTGTCATTGTGGTTTACTGTGCTCGCCCTTAATTATTCAGTAAAGGGGTAACAAATGGCTTTCTGCATTACAGTAAACCAAAACAGTAGCAGTCTCGCCTTTCTCTGACGATACGATATCGCATTTATGTGCCAATACCAGACAGTGACTTTCAATTAAAATGTCATTCCCCTGTACGAGAATTACATAACGTGTGTACAAGTACAGGATACGACGCAGGAACAACGACATATGCACGTTTTGATGTGGTCGTGAGTCGTGCACGGATAGCCAAAACGGGAACCCCTGGTTCGATTCCCGGTCCAGCACAAATTTTCACTTTCATTCCATTATACAACTGATGTTTGTCAACTGCGAATACATTTCATGCATTTCATAACGGCTGTAGTCGCTGCACTAAGATGCAATATTCCTTCGGACATGCATACATGTCCGAAAGAATATTGTGTCGTACTTGAGAAAAACAAAGGCACAGCAATATCGTATCAGTACTTCTTCTTACATAGGACCTTAGCCAAGCTTTTTGCGTCTTTTAATCATATTTATTAAGTGCTGTTTCTAAGTATAGCAGGTCCGATACATTTTAGGCTATTTCCCTAACATCTCTTCTTGACGGGATATGTCCTACAGTCTATATCTGAAGAATATGTTTTATCACTTCCTTTTCGGAATCATATCATAATCGTGATGGAGATGCGAGACTTCCTTTATGAAATTATTGCTTCTTATTCTAGTCCTTAGAGTTTTCTCGGGTGTATCGAACTGTTTCCTCCCTGGTCGCAAAGGAAGAGTTTTATTCGTTACAGTGTTGGCAGCATTATCTCAAATCACCTTCACTCCAAGAAGCTCGATACGTTAACCGATTACATATATTCCGCATGGTGTATTTAACATTTAAGCTCAACGGAGGTAATTTGGAAAAATTTATACTAAACCGTAAGTGCGAAATTGCAACCCAATAAACTGATATCCGTATTAGGTACGGGTTTTCTCTAGTGCTGCCTTCATGCGTCAACTGTCTTAAAACGGTAATGAAGAAGTCACACCTTGCCTTTCCATTGTAAAAAAGTCTGACTAACATTAAACGCTCCACACGTTACTACCATTAACTTATATATCGCTTGCATCATTCGGTTTCTCGTCAGTTCCTATGCATGACCATTATATGACGGCATTGCACTACGTTCGTAGAATTTCAGACATATACCTCGGCCACTCGTTGAGAAAATTCCCTAATAAAACGTGGGAATATGCTGTCAATATCTACAGAATAGGCAGTACGCCTGCCATCTACAGCTACTAATTCTATAGTAACAGACTAGTACTGCCATATACCGCGAAGTATGAAAATATGCGTCTTTACTCCTACCTGCGTCAGCTCAACTAGCTTTGCCCTATACATTTGTCATCGTTACTTCCTACCTCTGTGCTAGTTTCTTCTAACAACTAGATATACGTTAACTTTTATTAATTTATGCTTTAAACTACGAATTAAAACTATATTTCACGCACTGTTACAAAAATTAATAACAATAATAATATACACACCAAAAATTTTTGTATCACCTCGGTTCCGAGAGTTCCTAAAGCCGTACAGAAAATTGGAATAGCGATCAACATAAACATCATTTCCGCTCTTTTTATTGAATGTTGTACTACCATGCTGCGCGACCTACAGAGGTGGTGGTCCAGATTGTTGTACACACCGGTTCCTCTAATACACAGTAGCAGGTCCTCTTGCACTGATGTATGCTTGTATTCGTCGTGGCATACTATCCACAAGTTCATCAAGGCACTGTTGGTCCAGATTGTCCCACCGCTCAACGACGATTTGGCGTAGATCCCTCATAGTGGTTGGTGGGTCACGTCGTCCATAAACAGCCGTTTTCAGTCTATCCCAGGTATGTTCGAAAGGAATCATGTCTGGAGAACGTGTTGGCCACTCTAGTCGAGCGATGTCTTTATCCTGAAGGAAGTCATTCGCAAGATGTGCACGATAGGGATGCGAATTGTCGTCCATGAAGACGAATTCCTCGCCAATATGCTACCAATATGGTTGGACTATCGGTCATACAATGGCATTCACTTATCGCATAGCCGTTACGGCGCCTTACATTACCACAAGCGGCGTACGTCAGCCGCACATAATGCCACTTCAGAACAGCAGGGAACTTCCACCTTGCTGAACTCACTGGACAGTGTGTCTAAGGCGTTCAGCCAGACCGGATTACCTCCAAACAAGTCTCTGACTATTGTCTGGTTGAAGGCATATGCGACACTCATCGGTGAAGAGGACGTGATGCCAATCCTGAGCGGTCCATTCGGCACGTTACTGGGCCCAACTGTACCGCTCTGCATGGTGTCGTGGCTGCAAAGATGGATCTCGCCATGGACGTCGGGAGTGAAATTGTGCATCATGCAGCCTGTTGCGCACAGTTGGAGTCGTAACACGACGTCCTGTGGTTGCACGAAAAGCATTATTCAACATGGTGGCGTTGCTGTCAGTGTTCCCCCGAGGCGTAACCCGCAGGTAACGGTCATCCACTGCAGTAGTAGCCCTTGGGCGGCCTGAGCGAGGCATGTAATCGACAGTTACTATCTCTGTGTATCTCCTCCATGTCCGAACAACATCTCTTTGGTTCACTCCGAAACGCCTGTGCACTTCCCTTGTTAAGTGCCCTTCCTGGCACAAAATAACAATGCGGACGCGATCAAACAGTGGTATTGACTGTCTAGGCATGGTTGAAGTGCAGACAATACGAGCCGTGAACGTCCTTCTTGGTGGAATGACTGGAACTGATCGGCTGTCGGATCACCTCCGTCTAATAGGCGCTGCTCATGCATGGTTTTTACATCTTTGTGCTGATTTAGTGACATCTGTGAATGTCACAAGGACTGTGTCTGTGGTACAGCATCCACAGTAAACGTCTATCTTCAAGAGTTCTGGGGACAGGGGTGATGCAAAACTTTTTTTGATGTGCCTAGTAATAATAATAACAGCAGTAGTAGTAGTAGTAGTAGCAGTAGTAACAGTAAAAGAGGAATACTAACAATAAGTGAAACAGAGGAAATGGAAAGAAGAAGAGAAAGGAAAAGAGAAACTAAGAATACATCATTACGTCATTATAAGGACGGGGCGACAAGTACCACGATAGATTATGTACAATGTAGTTTCAATGGCTAATGTACTTTTCGTCCAGGATCATTTTCACACCATCTTCGGAAATATCTAGGATACGGAAGCAATTCGACTTGACTATTTCTCGTTCCACCATCTCTGTGGTAGGATATATATTGAAGATTTAGCCTCCATTTGAAACTCAATCTTGGATACAAAGGCAACACAGGTTGGAAAACAAAGGTAAGCTGAAGGTCTAGACCTACTTCCCTTCATTCCTATCATATTATCGAGTATCACTATTTCCCCATGGCATGTCATAACCTTCTTCCCTGGACACGTATCTATTGTTCAGCATGTTGCGAGCTAACATCCCAAAGATGTTCGGGCCCACATGCGGTTCCTCTTCAGCGGAATGTTTTGGCTCAAACTCGTCTAGGGGTTGAACAGCACGTGTCGCATTACTCGCCCTAGATTACACACTTGTCACCCTTTGGTTAAATTGTCTGGCTGATGACAACATTTCGAAATACAATGATAACATAACATATAATAACAGTAATAATACTATCGGGAACTAAATTAACGATCCATAAATAATATAGGCTCCACTCAGTTGTGATTTGGTTAGAATAATGTTTATTTAGAAAGCAAACTAATACCGAAAATGGTCGTATTTAGAGTTACTGTCACATTCAAGTGCACATCCATTTCGCACAGTTCGATCATTCACAATCTCATCTTGTGATACAAGCCCCATACCGATATATACATGCTCGGAGACTAGGTCCCGCGATACCACACAACGCGAAATTTCCAAAGTCGTTTCACTTCCTAGCTGCCTAAGGACCGAATGTGTGCTTTTGCGTCTCAATCCGAACTGTACCCTTTAGTGCCTCCAACCGAACTGTCCGCTTTCGGGTCTGCACCAGCACTCTTCCTCTGCCAGTACCCGGCCGCGTTTCCAGGGCGCCCAATATCCTCGCTCATGTGACCAGGGCAGTTCACTTTCCTGAAACCGTCCATCTGATTGTCTACGGCTTTTACATTTTAACATATTTAAATAATCAAAACTTGACTACTTTCACTTTCTAAATAACGTAACAATAAAATCCATTACATAATAAACCTTAAATTCTGTAAGACAAAACCAATACAATTTCCTTCTTAGCTTTGAATGACACAGGCAGTAGCCTTGCACCAAGGTGCTTTCTGATAGATAGATAAAGAACAAAAGTAATTATTACGCACTAAAATGCTGTCATCGTTCAACGTGTTTTGTGTGGAGGAAATGATGATCTGATGCTTAACTGTAAATATTGATAATTGACTATAACTTTTAATCAAATGAAGTTACAGTGTTTGTATTTACAACATTTGTCAGTTTAATGATGCTCTTCTATATGAAATATCGGTCGTTAAGATCGACCAAAGCGTTCAGATTTTAGCATTCAGGTCTTTGTTACAAAACTTGTTAATTTCACTGTAGCAGTAAATCCTAAACTCTTATAGATATGATCAATATATCAATATGCAAGTTTTATTGGGACCACCATGAAATTTTATGGAGGATGGCTAGTTAAAATTACAGTGGCTTGATTCCCTGCATTACTACAGAATTAAGTAGTTTTCATTAATGTTTCCCTATGTGGCCGATCGTAGGTCAACCGTATTTAACACTGCTACGTCTCCTTGGCCACGAACACCTTTTACTGGGTCTCCCTATAACGTAGGTTCTCGTCCGTCTCACTCACACACTACAGTGCTTTGGCCTCATTCAACACAATAGACGCCTTTGAGTTTCCGCATCTCGTGGTGCATCTGCGCCCTTTGTGGCACTCGGTCCTGGTCGACAGGGTTCGTTTCACAATTCCTGCAGGCTGACTCTTTCGGCCATATACTTAAATGAGAGCGAAATGCTCGTTAACTCAAAATGTTTTACTTTGGCTGTATGTGAGAAGACTGACACTATTTGGTTCAAGAAGCTAAATTTCTCCTCATTTCGTAACATGGGTTAGCCAGGAGTGTCCTCAAGCTGCTGTATACCTTCTACCAGCAAATATTAATAAACTGGACATTCCAGCCAAAGGCAATACAACCATACATGGATTGATCTTTGCTATGGGTTCTACATAAATAATCCAGGTAGTGCACAATATCAGAGTTTTGCTCAGTGTCAATCGTTTGCTGCCTCTCTCTGAAATTTTGGAAGACGCAGTATGTCCGGTTTTCGGTAGTAGAAGAGTGCCACCTCTCCCGCCATACATTCATAATGCGCTCTCTGATTGGGATGCGATTATCATCATTCATCCCAAGTATTTCATTTACTTTCCGTGGCCTACTTTTCTTCGTCGAGTAATTGGCTGCCTATCTCCTGTAACACTGCTGGCAATGCTTTAGTTGTTACTCTGCCAAATGCACCCAAGCACAAAGTAGATCTACACGCAGCACCCGTCCTTAGATCGTTTCTCTGTCATTAGCCTAAATCTGTGCGTCCATATGATATCACCGTAACTGTCTATGGACGACTGTCTGACATCAGGATAGAAATTTTAATTTCTTGGAAAACTGAATGCTTGCCGTACAATATGTAATGGAACAACAGAGACCTTGTACAATGTTAATAAAATTGTTCATAATAACCAAACCTTTCGAGGATGCTGAATTTATGTGGGAATGAAAATTTGGTTTCTCATCACGTTGGCTGACTCCGAAAGCCGTAGTCGACCTTTAGGTGATAAACGTAGTCACAGGTCATATGTCACTCTGGATTCTAGTTACAGTGAATCTCCATCACAATACAATTGTCAGAAAGCAGAACCAGTAAAGGATTTCGATCAATAACTCATGAATTAGCAGGACTCGGTTAATCTACATCACGGCGAATGACGTTAGCAAGGAAACGGAAAACCCGCAAAGTGAGTTACAGGTGGATACACTATCAAAAGTATCCGGATACCTGGCTGAAAATGACTTGCACGTTCGTGATGCCCTTCATCGTTAATGCTGGAATTCAATATTGTGTTGGCCCACCCTTAGCCTCGATGACAGCTTCCACTCTCGCAGGCATACGTTCAATCAGGAGCTGGAAGGTTTCTTGGGGAATGACAGCCCATTCTTCACGGAGCGTTGCACTGAAGAGAGGTATCGATGTCGGTCGGGCACAAAGTCTGCGTTCCAAAACATCCCAAAGGTGTTCTATAGGATTCAGGTCAGGACTCTGTGCAGGCCAGTCCATTACAAGGATGTTATTGCCGTGTAACCACTCCGCCACAGGCCGTGTATTATGAACAAGTGCTCGATCGAGTTGGAAGATGCAATCGCCATCCCCGAATTGCTCTACAACAGTGGGAAGCGAGAAGGGACTTAAAATATCAATGTAGGCCTGTACGGTGATAGTGTCACGCAGAACAACAAGGGGTGCAGGCCCCCTCCATGAAAAACACTACCACACCATAACACCACCACCTCCGAATTTTACTGTTGGCTCTACACACGCTTGCAGATGACGTTCATCGGGCATTCGCCATAACCCATCGGATTCCCAAATTGTGTACCGTGATTCGTCATTCCACACAACGTTTTTCTACTGTTCAATCGCCCTAAGTTAACGCTCCTTGCACCAAGCGAGGCGTCGTTTGGCACTTATCGGCGTGATGTGTGGCTTATGAATAGCCGTTCGACCATGAAATACAAGTTTTCTCACCTCCCGCTTAACTGTCATAGTGCTTGCAGTGGATGCTGTTGCAGTTTGGAATTCCAGTGCGATGCCTTGGACAGATGTCCGCCTATTACACATTACGACTCTGTTCAACTGTCGGCGGTCTCTGTCAGTCAACAAACGAGGAAGGCCTGTATGCTTTTGTGCTGTACGTGTCCCTTCACGTTTCCATTGGACCTAGGGATGTTTAGGTGTATGGAAATCTCGCGTACAAACGTATGACACGAGTGACACCCAATCACCTTACCACGTTCGAATTCCGTGAGTTCCGCGGAACGCCCCATTCTGCTCTCTCACAATGTCTAATGTCTACTGAGATCGCTGATATGGAGTGCCTGGCAGCAGGTCGCAGCACAATGCCTAATATGAAAAACGTATGTTTTTTTGGGTGTCCGGATACTTTTGATCACATAATGTAGATAGATAGATAGGCAACAGAGAGGGAGAGAGAGAGGGGGGCGGAGAGAGAGTGGGGGGGAGAGAGACAAATGTGGAGAGTTGTAACAAGACTTTGAATTGGAGGAGAATCATTAAAATGTCCTCCAACAGAAATTAAGCTGTATACCAGAGGACAGAGCCAAGTATGAACTGCTCGGAAATTCCGTCTGTCTGTTGTGGGCCTCCGGCGGCGAGACACACAGGCAGCCAAGCGTGACTAAAGGCATGTTCGGAGCTCCCTTCAGTTCCAGAGTTACCGTTACCTCAGTAAGCCGAGACCCTTTGGAGATGCCAGGAATAAGTAAGCTACGCCAGACATGGCTACGCCCTCTACTCGCCTGCAGCAGCAAAGGAAACACCTACTCCGACGAATAGTGAGAGCAAACGCATCATGAAATTCACTTTCACGCCTGTCACATTAGCCGTGCCAGGCTCCTAGGCTATAGGCAATGATTGATTAACTTTGTAAACGTCACGTGTCAAAACTAGCTTAGTTTTGATAATTTCTTTGATAATTATTCATTCTAATCAGAGAGTGACGGTTGATCTAGTTATCATTCAACGATAAACATCGGTGGTATCTGAATTTTGTCTTCCATTTATTTGTTCTGTCAGTCCTTTCTGATTTAATCTTAATTATTCACCAAATTCTCAAAGTATTTCTAGAATGAGGAAACCTATCACTCAGTGTGTAACGCAGCCATAATGTGAGCTAATTAAAGAAAAAAAAAGTGACCATGTGCAACGATGGCCGAGTTGGGATGGAGGCGGGATGCGTGCACCAGGGAGTGTTAGGAGATTTATTGAAACAAGTGTCATGACAAGAAATGTTTACCTTTCACATCTGGAGTTTATTGTCTCCAGGTTATAGCATTAAGGGATACACGTGATGTGTGGTACGATGTGGAGAGGCTGCCGCAGTTAGTTATCCAGCTCTCCTATTGGCTGGCAGATGGGACCCTTAAGGGGAGCCGGAATGATCCATCTCCTCCATGTTAATTTTAGCAAATAGAAGGAACATTTTTTTCTAAAATCATTAATTATAATATTTGAAATTAGGACTACATGTTCAGTGAATATTTCTCTACAAAGTTATAATGCCATGTTAAAAAATATTTATTGGTTTTTGTTTTACAATCTTTTTAAACAGATGCTTATTTTTTTCTCTAAAATTATGCTCCTTTTGTTCTATAACTCTTGAATTATACAATATTTGTTTTACAATTTGTTATAAAAATGAAGGAAAAGAAGTAAAAATTATTGTGTATCAATTTCAGTGACATAATGTAAGCAGTTTTTGAGAAAATGTTCCTCAAAGACGAAAATTTTAAAGTTACGGGAAATGGCTTCCGAAGCTTTTTAATACATTCCTGCCCCATATGATGGATTATCAGCATCCTCTTCTTTTTCCAGTGTTAGTTTCCTTTTCATTGGTCTTTTCTTCCCTTTTGCTGCAGGTAGCAGGCTTTTGTCTCTTCTTCCTGCACTTCTTAGTGTTTCTTCATCAATTAGGCGCATTGTGGAAATGCTGTTATGTCCTGGTTGGAAACCTAAACGTTTCAGCACATCACATTTGATCATGTTTCCTTCATTGTATGTTGCCACTGCATCATACACTCCAAAATGCAATGTTTTTATCTGTACAAACACTCTTTTGGGAATCCTAATCCAAATTAAATTACTTACACTTTAATTTGGATTTTATATTTTCCCTTGTAAACACTTTTCCAAAAAAACTTGGCTGCGATAAATCTCTGAATATGGGCTTAACTACATCAATTACAGCATTTGGCAAACTGTTTTTATGGGCATATTCCTTTCATGATTGGTACTTACACCATGAGTCATCACCTGTGGGGCTGATGCAGTATAAAGAAATAATGCCCATTCTGCTCTCCTCATATGCTCAATGCTTCTTCTATTTTGCCTAATTGCATACCCATAATACCTCTATCAATTAATTCATCTGTCAATCTTCCTCTTCCTCCAAGGGTCTTACCATCACTAAGCTTCTGGGATTCTAATGTCTGCTTTAGTTTCCACAAGCAAGCCCCCATGTGCTTCTGCACATGTCCAATGCACTCCTGTTTTTTAATGTGAATTTCATTTCCATAAGGTTTGAGTTACTCTACAGCTTTATATCCCTTAGAATCACCATCTCCTAGATAGTTAGCGTATCGTAAATTATACTACTTCTGTGATCTGGAAAAAATTGCTTTCACTCCCTCTACTTCCGTCGCTCTACTCGTGCCGTGAAAGTTTGCTTCACTACTTTCTCTATGTTCGTCCTTGGTATTGCCCTTACATCTACAATGTTTTAAAAGAATAGCAACATCAATTACTTTGCAACTGTGTCCACTGGAAGCTGTCACAACTCCATTTAGAAATGTATGACCTCTATGTTGCCATGATCCATCTAAAGGAACAGTTAAATCTCTACAAGTCCCATTATCTGTCACAGCTTCTTCAACTGCTTTCTTCATTGTTGCTTGAGCAATATGTTCAGAAGAAGATCCCAACAATTCATGATAAAATCGAAACTTGGTTGGTGATTTTGGCAAGTTCATAATTCCACATAACATTGTCCCTGCAGCATTTCCCTTGCCAATGCAACGCAGTCCATACGCTAGCCTAATATTTATATCATTCACCTTCTTTCCACTATTACCACTACGAGGAATACTGTTAGAATTAGAATACGAAACTTCTGCAACGCATTTGTTACACTTCAGTAATATTGTACATGCCAAACCTATGTGTGAACTTATTTTCAATTCTAGTCATCTTTCGTTGCAAACTTGGCATAATACGTTATGTTTCAAAATATTAGAGAGCAAGGAAATGTTAATTATTTCATTCACATCATTACTGTCATTTTGACATTTTTCAAATTTTTCTTTGCTGTCGCAAAGTTTCTTCCTGGAAGAAGTTCTATCACATTCATTTGGAGTAGTCGATGAAGTAGTCTGCGCAGCATCTCCCTTCGAAACAATAAAAGATTTCTTCTTCCACTCAATTTGCCTTTTCTTAAACACTCGATTGCTGAAACGGGGCATATTGATATCCACAAACTACATACGTAAAAAAGGTACGAGTAAAAATCGTCAAATACGCAAAATTGAAGAGCTAAACAACAAGAACCAAACTCCACAAGTGATCACACACGGTATAGCGTTTATGTTTACCCATATGAACAGTCACTTGTCACAGAGATAAAGCCATACGACGTTGGAAAACAAAACACTGTCTAATTCCGCAAAGATACCCTGCTTGCAGCCAGCGAACGGCGCCGTCAGAGGTGACACACCAAGTCGCTACAACCGTTTACACGACGCGTTAACTTTGCAGCGATAAAAAACATACTTAGAATTCAGTTAGAAGGGTGAAACTTGATTTGTTTTATTCAGAAAACACCAAATACTTTTATTATGAAAAAAAACAAAGAACGTTAATTTTGTCATTTTCATCGTTCCGGCAGCAGTATCGGCAGTGGGAACGCTACCCACGTTAACCGAACGCTAGCAGGGGCGCACTTAGAAACAACCGGTGTGATGTTTCATCATAGCATGTTGCACCAGGATCGTAAAACAGTATGGAATAAATTATAATTGGAAAAATTCCCTCAGTTCCTTAGATATTCCGCTATGTCTAAGTGCTCACCATGCACAACAGTAATAAGTAATTGCTACTCCATAGACACCAATTACATGCAATACACAAAAATGTTACGTCCTGATCTAGCCATCCAACCTAAAGACAGGCTGAGAAGTATACGAAAATACCAAAATGGACTCCAGCACAAATAAAATACCGGAGAAAGAACAACACACTGCAGAGAATACATCTGCATGCAAAGAAAGTGCAGAGAAATTCACAAAGGCCGGAATATATCCGATAGAATGCGAGATTATTGCAATCCAGTGCATAGGAGAAACCTGTAGATCCTTCTACATTTTTATAATTTCTCGAAAGAGGTTTGGGCTTATACTAAGACTCTTTTCTGTTGACGTTTTATACACATTTGAACTGTATTAAGACACAGTTTTACGTTTTTGAATTTATCCTCAGCGTAAAACAACGTTATCTCAGTTTTCGTACACTCAGTGGAAGGTTATTATTAACATACCGTGTTTCATTGGCTGACGAAACAACTCTACCTTGGCTCCACGACTTTTATATAAGATGCTGTCAACCATTGTGATAAACTGAAATTTGTGTCTTCCGCTGCTAAGCACTCTTCCTCCGTATTTAGCACTGAGTATGACTATAGAAGTGGGTTGTACTGTTCCAGTGATTGGATGCAATGAGTAGTTTGCTATGGCTGATGACTTCAGCCAATGCAACAGGATATAGACTATTTCTAGTTCAGATATTGAAGATGGACACCTACAGTCGCTGTTATGACTGAGATGGCGACTTACAGAATCGTACACTGACTGGAATTTTACATCCACAGACAACAGCAGACCGTATCTTCAGAGTTACTCTTGTCAATACTGAATGTTAAAAACGTCTAAACTATGCCATTCTGCAATTAAACCTACGGTGACTTAAAATGAACGAGTCAGTGTATTTGACATAATGTTAAGTGACTGCTAAAGTGCAGGTACATACAATTATATTTTGGGTGGGGTTAACGATTCGCCATGTAATAAAAGGTAATAAATTATCCACAAAGCGTAGCTCTTAAATTTATTTGACAACGTAGTTCAGGAAAGAGGACATGAGATTAAGGTTTGAATTTTGTCATGATTGATGGTATAACTGGATGGTTATCATTCACCATCATCAGAGTTTTGGTTTCCACTATTAGATGAAGGCCTAGTCCATGACTAATGGTCTCCATGGACACGCTAGTTTTCAACTTCTGAATAGTTTCTGACATCATCCATCTTACTTTAGAACATTGCCTCAGTCTTTCTTTACGTCTTGGAATCCAGACCTTCCTTGGTCCATCCACTTTCAGTTCCCATGGTTGCAGGCTCTGCTTGTATCTATACTACTTTCATTACCGTCAAAATTCACAGCCTGTTCCTTGATCAACTTATTTGTTTTTCTGACTCCCTTGGTGATTCTCAACATGTATTCCTGTATGGCTGGTTTATCAACTTTCACGTTATGCATGTCTTTCGCAGTAGGTGCCAATGTATCACTGTGACAAGTCAAAGTTAGTAGTGCTCAGCTGAGCGTAGAATTTATGTTTGAGATACAGTAGAATCGTCGTTTCGAAAACTCCATTTGCTATAAACCAATTCTGATCTGCATATTCCTCTTCGGAATGGTTCAGTCGTTGTGTTCCACAATCCTAAATACACATTGTTTCAATGATGTCTCTGATAATTTGTACTGTTTTCTTTCAGGTGTATTGAATGTTTGTTATTTTACTCTTACAATAAAATGACAATAAAGTATAATACATTTGTCGAAGTTTATCTTCACTGGAGAGATACAGTGCAGTGTCAAGTGAAAGACGAAGGTGAATCACATATGCTTTACTATTCAGTATTTCTTCTTCATTTTCCCAAATTAAGAACCTAAAACCTTCCTCTGGTTTTGGGGAACATAATTTTCGTAGTATATAATAACTTACTTGACTTCTCTTTCAGAGCCGGGTTTCCAAGAAGGTGTAGTATTGAGGTATACACAATAGTAAAATACATTCATTTGTAATTTTTCTAAAAATTCAAATGATTCAAATGGCTCTGAGCACTATGGGACTAAACATGACGCTCCCGCGTCGACTAAACGATCTCGTGATGAAATGCGCCGCTCTCAGTTGGATCTTCTCTGTCTCTTCTAACAGTCGTAGCTGGTAAGGATCCCAGGCAAATGATCAATACTCAAGAACCGTTTGAACAAGCGCCTTCTAAGCCATTTCCTTCGTGGATGAGTTAATTTCCGTTAGATTGTTCCTATGAATCTCAGTCTGCCATCTGGTTTTCCTGTTGTTTGTTCTGTGTGGTCATCCCACATAAGATCGCTCTGGATTGTTACTCCTAGACACTTTACGGTAGATTCTGTTTCCATCAATTTGTTATCAATAGTGAAACTGTGCAGCCGCTAGTGAAGTGGTGGTGGTGGTGGTTAGTGTTTAACGTCCCGTCGACAACGAGGTCATTAGAGACGGAGCGCAAGCTCGGGTTAGGGAAGGATTGGGAAGGAAATCGGCCGTGCCCTTTCAAAGGAACCATCCCGGTATTTGCCTGAAACGATTTAGGGAAATCAAGGAAAACCTAAATCAGGATGGCCGGAGACGGGATTGAACCGTCGTCCTCCCGAATGCGAGTCCAGTGTGCTAACCACTGCGCCACCTCGCTCGGTGCTAGTGAAGTATCAGTGCACCAACAGCGCAGTAGCAAGTCGCATATTTAGCTTTCATATTTGTTTTGTAGTCTGATTCTTAATTTCTTTCTGAATGTTTGTGCGCTTGCATATTTAACTACATAAAATCCTTGCGTATTCTGGTATTTGAGACGAGTATTATTGCTTATTGATAGCTGTAGGGTATAAATTCGCGGAATCTTTAGATATTAGCAGTAGGATGGATAGGGTGTGTGCGTGCTGTGTGCGGGCGCAGGAGGAACTGGCCGCGGTTCGTGAGCAGCTGAGCGTGCTGTTGGCCACGGTCAGCCGCCTTCAGGCTGCTGCCTCGATGTGCAGCGACGGCGGAGGGTCTGGCGCGTCGCTTGAGACACCCCAGGTGTCGCTTGTTGCGTCAGCTGACTCAGCCGCCGAGGCACCTTCTAGTGTAACCGGCGCGTTGGGGCAGCCCTCACCTCAGGGTGAGTGGCGGACTGCAACGCGTTTGCGTCGCTCGAGGCGGAGGGCCAATGTGGAGGCTGGCCGGCTGGCCTCGTCCGTTCATACTGTCAGTGGGCAGGTGGCTGCTCCTTCAGCAGGGACCGAGCAGGCACACGGGGCCAAAGGCTTGCTGGTTATTGGGAGCTCCAACTTTAGGTGGGTGATAGAGCCCCTTAGGGAAATAGGGTACATGGCTGGAAAGAAATCCGACGTGCTCTCCGTTTGTCTGCCGGGGGGCTTCATCCAAGATGTGGAGGCTGCCTTGCCAGCGGCTATCGAGCGTACGGGATGCAGTCGTCTGCAAGTAGTTGCTCACGTCGGCACCTATTATGCTTGTCGCTTGGGTTCTGAGGCGATCCTCAGTTCGTACAGGCTGCTGGCCGATATGGTGAAGACCGCTGGCCTCGCACTCTGTGTGCAAGCAGAGCTCTCTATTTGCAGCATTGTTCCCAGAATGGATCGGGGTCCTTTGGTTTGGAGCCGAGTGGAAGTGTCAACCAGAGGCTTCGTCGACTCTGTGACGGTCTTGGCTGCAGATTTATAGACTTGCGCTATTGGGTGGGGAATTGTAGGACGCCCCTAAATTGGTCAGGGGTGCCCTACACAAAGGAAAAGGCTACCCGGGTAGCAGAGCACTTGTGGCGGGTACATGGTTTTTTTTTTTAGGTTAGGCAGTAGTGCGAGGTGTCCCGATGAACACTTACGACTCTACGTGCAGGCAGGGAAATCAGGACGCGCTCAGTATAAAGACACTTAAGCTATCAGGATATTAACAGTAAATTTTCAGAGTGTTCGGAATAAAGTTCCTGAATTTACTGACCTTCAGGAAGCGTGCGGCGCGCAAATTATTCTCGGGACTGAGACCTGGCTGAACCTTGATATAGGAAGTTCTGAAATATTTAGTGAGGGTTGGAACGTGTATCGGAAAGACAGATTAGACACCGTAGGAGGTGGTGTCTTCATTGCAGTTGACAAAAATATTTTGTCTACTGAGGTCGAAATAGAGTGTGATTGTGAAGTTATCTGGACATGTTTAACAGGGTTAGGGGAAATAAAGTTAATTGTGGGGCGTTATTACTGGCCACCAGGTTCCATCGTTACAGTTCTAGAATCATTCAAAGGGAGTCTACATTCTGTATTGCAGACGTACCCAGATCATGCTATATTAGTCGGAGGCGAGGTCAACCTACCTAGTATAGGCTGGGATGTCTATGGATTCATTACAGGTAGTACAGACAAGCCGTCGTGTGAATTACTTTTGAATACATTATCCGAAAACTGTCATGAGCAGCTAAATCGACAGCCAACGCGTAATGGAAATATTTTAGATCTGGTAGCCACGAACAGGCCAGACCTCATCAACGGTATCAGTGTTGAGACAGGGATTAGTGATCATGATGTTGTCATTACGACTATGGTTACGAAAGTTAAAACGTCGGTCAAGAAGGCTAGGAGAGTATTCTTACTAGAAATACCAGATAAGCACTTGTTAGCATCCCACTTAGTAAATGAATCGACTTCATTTACTTCCGGTACGATGGACATGGAAGAATTATGGGCAAATTTTAAACACATTGTAAATCACGCGTTGGACAAGTATGTGCCGAAAAAGTGGGTTACTGACGGAAAAGAACCACCGTGGTTTTACAACGCAATTCGGAGAATGCTCAAGAAGCAAAGACAGTTGCACTCGCGGTACAAGAATGATCGGGAGAATGACGTCAGGCAAAAGTTAGTAGAGATTCGTGCTGCTGTAAAAAGAGCGATGCGCGAAGCATTCAACCACTACCACCGTCACACTTGAGCAAAAGCTCTCGCTGAAAACCCAAGGAAATTCTAGTCTTGCGCAAAATCGGTAAGCGGGTCGAAGGCTTCCATGCAGTCACTCACTGATCAGTGTGGCCTAGCACCGGAAGACAGCAAAACGAAAGCTGAAATTTTAAATTTAGCATTTGAGAAATCTTTCACCCAGGAGAATCCTACAAACATACCGCCATTTGAGTCTCATACAGATTCCCGTATGGAGGACATAGTGGTAGCATCCCTGGGGTTGTGAAGCAGCTGAATGGGTTGAAAATAAATTAATCGCCAGGGGCTGATGGGATTCCAATTCGGTTTTACAGAGAGTACTCTACTATATTGGTTCCTTAGTTAGCTTGCATTTATCGCGAATCTCTTGCCCAACGTAAAGTCCCGAGCGACTGGAAAAAAGTGCAGGTGACACCTGTATATAAGAACGGGAAAAGGACGGATCCTCAAAATTACAAACCAATATCCTTAACATCGGTTTGTTGCAGGATACTCGAACATATTCTTAGTTCGAATATAATGAATTTCCTTGAGACAGAGAAGTTGCTGTCCATGCAACAACACGGCTTTAGAAAGCATCGCTCCTGCGAAATACAACTCGCCCTTTTTTCATATGATATCTTGCGAACCATGGATGAAGGGTATCAGACGGATGACATATTCCTTGACTTCCGGAAAGCGTTTGACTCGGTGACCCACTACAGACTCCTAACTAAGGTACGAACATATGGGATTGGTTCCCAAATATGTGAGTGGCTCGAAGACTTCTTAAGTAATAGAACCCAGTACTTTGTCCTCGATGGTGAGTGTTCATCGGAGGTGAGGGTATCATCTGGAGTGCCCCAGTAGTGGGTCCGCTGTTGTTTTCTATCTACATAAATGATATTTTGGATAGGGTAGATAGCAGTGTGCGGTTCTTCCCTGATGATGCTGTGGTGTACAGCAAGGTGTCGTCGTTAGTGACTGTAGGAGGATACAAGATGACTTGGACAGGATTTGTGATTGGTGTAAAGAATGGCAGCTAACTCTAAATATAGATAAATGTAAATTAATGCAGATGAATAGGAAAAAGAATCTCGTAATGTTTGAATACTCCATTAGCAGTATAGCGCTTGACACAGTAACGTCGATTAAATATTTGGGCGTAACATTTCTGAGCGATATGAAGTGGGACAAGCATGTAATGGCAGTTGTGGGGAAGGCGGATAGTCGTCTTCGGTTCATTGGTGATTTGGAAAGATGTGG
This sequence comes from Schistocerca gregaria, assembly GCF_023897955.1. Lineage (NCBI taxonomy): Eukaryota > Metazoa > Arthropoda > Insecta > Orthoptera > Acrididae > Schistocerca > Schistocerca gregaria. Next base: position 715,937,356 of record NC_064931.1, read on the forward strand.
TTCATCTGTAAAGGACACCGCTTATAAAACACTAATACGACCTATTCTTGAGTTCTGCTCGAGCGTTTGAGTTCCATATCAGGTCGGATTGAGGGAGGATATAGAAGCAATTCAGAGGCGGGCTGCTAAATTTGTTACTGGTAGGTTTGATGATCACGCGAGTGTTACGGAAATGCTTCAGGAATTTGGGTTGGAGTCTCTAGAGGAAAGGAGGCGTTGTTTTCGTGAATCGCTACTGAGGAAATTTAGAGAACTAGCATTTGAGGCTGACTGCAGTGCAATTTTACTGCCGCCGTAGATCACATAACTAATGAGGAGGTATTGAATAGAATTGGGGAGAAGAGGAGTTTGTGGCACAACTTGACTAGAAGAAGGGATTTGTTGGTAGGACATGTTCTGAGGCATCAAGGGATCACCAATTTAGTACTGGAGGCCAGCATGGAGGGTAAAAATCGTAGAGGGAGACCAAGAGATGTATACACTAAGCAAATTCAGAAGGATGTAGGCTGCAGTAGGTACTGGGAGACGAAGAGGCTTGCACAGGATAGGTAGCATGGAGAGCTGCATCAAACCAGTCTCAGGACTGAAGACCCCATAACATCAACAACTTACATTTCGCGGAAAGATCACAAAGACAAGATAAGAGAGATTAGGGCTCGTACAGAGGCGTATAGGCAGTCATTTCTCCCTAGTTCTGTTTGGGAGTGGAACAGGGAGAGAAGATGCTAGTTGTGGTATGGGGTACCCTCCGCCACTCACCGTATAGTGGATTGCGCAGTATGTATGTAGATGTAGATGTAGTGCATTTTTCCCTGTGTAAAAGCAATTTGCTATATTTACTTAACTCAGGGTCAATTGTCAGGGCTTGCACCTTTCATCAATCATCTGCAAGTCGTCCTGAAAATCAAACCTCTCTTATGGCTTTGCTGGTTTCTTATACACAACCGCATCACCTGCGAACAGTCTTAAAGCACACCCGATGGTTTCTACTAGATGATTTATATGCATTGTAAAAAGCAATTCTCCTATCACACATCCCAGGGGTACTTCGGAAATTAAATTTGCATCTGTCGATTTTGTTCCATTAAGAGCTACCGTGTTTAGGTCGGTCTGCAATTAAGTCTTGAATCTAGCCATAAATTTGGTCCAATATTTAATGAAATAGTTTTTTTCACTAAACGCTAGTGCGGGACGGTGTGAAATGCCTCCCGGAAGTCAAGGAACATGGTATCAACCTCAGTGCTATGGTTTTCAGGGAGGAACAGAGCGAGCTGAGTTTCGCAAGATCTCTGTTTGCGGAACACATTGTGATTTTTATAGCAGAGATTTTCTTCCGCCAATAACGTCACAATTTCTGAGCATAAAACATCCTCCATGATTCTACAGTAAATTGACGTCAACGATAAACGCCTATAATTATATGCACCTGTCCTACGGCCCTTCGTGAAAACAGGAATGACCTGTGCTGTTATCCAGTCTCTAGGTACTTCATTTCTTCAGCGATCTACGATAAACTGCTGCTGGACGGGGAGCAACTTCTTTCGCATAATCTTTGTAGAATCCTACAGGACTTCATTTGGCCATGATGTCTTCACACTACTAAGCGATTGAAGTTGCTGTTCCACCCCGCGATCGGGTACCTCAATATCTGCCATTTCGTACGATGATTGAAAGGAGCGACTTGTTACTATCCTCCGCCATTGCGGAAGACCGAATTCAGTTTTCCGGCCTTCTTTCTGTTATCCTCCGTTTCGGTGCCAGTATGGCCACTCAGTGAGTGAACAGAGAATTTCGAGCCGCTTACTGATTTTGGGTAGGACCAAAACCTCTTAGGGTTATTAGTCAGATCGGTTGACAAAATTATACTTTAAAAGTTACTGAATGCTTGTCTCATGGCTCTCCTTACGTACATTTTAGCATCATTCAGTTTTTTTTTTTTTTTTTTTTTTTTGTTAGCTAGGCTCCGAGTGCTCTTGAATTTGTGCTGACGATCTCTTTGTTTACGTCGAAGTTTGCCACCACGGCTGTTAATCCAGGGTAGGTCTTTACCGTCCCGTACGACCTTGCACGGAATATACTTGTCTAAGGCAGATTGCACAATGATTTTCTTTTTTTGTTAGTTTTGCTCCACATATTCGTCCTCAGCACTGAATATTTAGAGTTGACTGTTCTTATACTCAGCAATTTTTATACTGAAACTCACTAAGCAAAGCTACACTCCTGGAAATTTAAATAAGAACACCGTGAATTCATTGTCCCAGGAAGGGGAAACTTTATTGACACATTCCTGGGGTCAAATACATCACATGATCACACTGACAGAACCACAGGCACATAGACACAGGCAACAGAGCATGCACAATGTCGGCACTAGTACAGTGTATATCCACCTTTCGCAGCCTTGCAGGCTACTATTCTCCCATGAAGACGATCGTAGAGATGCTGGATGTAGTCCTGTGGAACGGCTTGCCATGCCATTTCCACCTGGCGCCTCAGTTGGACCAGCGTTCGTGCTGGACGTGCAGACCGCGTGAGACGACGCTTCATCCAGTCCCAAACATGCTCAAATGGGGACAGATCCGGAGATCTTGCTGGCCAGGGTAGTTGACTTACACCTTCTAGAGCACGTTGGGTGGCACGGGATACATGCGGACGTGCATTGTCCTGTTGGGACAGCAAGTTCCCTTGCCGGTCTAGGAATGGTAGAACGATGGGTTCGATGACGGTTTGGATGTACCGTGCACTATTCAGTGTCCCCTCGACGATCAGCAGAGGTGTACGGCCAATGTAGGAGATCGCTCCCCACACGATGATGCCGGGTGTTGGCCTTGTGTGCCTGGGTCGTATGCAGTCCTGATTGTAGCGCTCACCTGCACGGCGCCAAACACGCATACGACCATCATTGGCACCAAGGCAGAAGCGACTCTCATAGCTGAAGACGACACGTCTCCATTCGTCCCTCCATTCACGCCTGTCGCGACACCACTGCACAATGTTGGGGCGTGAGCGGAAGACGGCCTCACGGTGTGCGGGACCGTAGCCCAGCTTCATGGAGACGGTTGCGAATGGTCCTCGCCGATTCCCCAGGAGCAACTGTGTCCGTAATTCGCTGGGAAGTGGCGATGCGGTCCCCTACGGCACTGCGTAGGATCCTACGGTCTTGGCGTGCATCCGTGCGTCGCTGCGGTCCGGTCCCAGGTCGACGGGCACGTGCACCTTCCGCCGACCACTGGCGACAACACCGATGTACTGTGGAGACCTCACGCCCCACGTGTTGAGCAATTCGGCGGTACGTCCACCCGGCCTCCCGCATGCCCACTATACGCCCTCGCTCAAAGTCCGTCAACTGCACATACGGTTCACGTCCACGCTGTCGCGGCATGCTACCATTGTTAAAGACTGCGATGGAGCTCCGTATGCCACGGCAATCTGGCTGACACTGACGGCGGCGGTGCACAAATGCTGCGCAGCTAGCGCCATTCGACGGCCAACACCGCGGTTCCTGGTGTGTCCGCTGTGCCGTACGTGTGATCATTGCTTGTACAGCCCTCTCGCAGTGTCCGGAGCACGTATGGTGGGTCTGACACACCGGTGTCAATGTGTTCTTTTTTCCATTTCCAGGAGTGTATTTTCGTTGCTCTCCTAACATTCCTTATTAAACCTGTGATCATTGTTGCTACCACAGCTTCATGATCACTGATACTTTCCCATACGTTAACTGATACGAGAAGTTCAGGTCTGTTTCTTGCTAGGAGATCTAAGGCGTTATCTTCACGATTTGGTTCTCTAATTACCTGCTAGGAGTAATTCTGGGGCTACATATTCAGAATAACTCTAGGCGAACCCCTGTCTCTGGCACCAGTTGCGATAGAATCATTCTCTTAATCTGTAACTGGTCAACCCTACTGCAACGGTATAATCAGGAAAATTATCATCGGTATTCTGCAAGTTCTCCCTGAAACGCTCTACCATTACAGCCCCTATAACCCAGGCGGCCTATAAAGGCATCCGGTTACCAGTTTTGATCTACCTTTGATGTTTAACTTCACTCACATTAATTCACATTCGGAATTCGTGATAATCTCGATTAATATTAGCGAATTCATTGCTATAATAAATACGTGGCGACAGCTGTCGGCTAGTCTATCCTTACTATAAAAATTCCAATCTGAACTTCTGGTCTCAACCAACCAATGTTCCCAATACTATCTGGGCATTATAACATTCAACAAACTAGACTAATTCTGAGGCATTTCCGTGGATGTTCCTGCAGATTACTAATATTAACCTTTTCCGTATCCGATCTGAGCGGACGAGAATTCGCTGAGAAGAATGTGGATGATGTAACTTCGATATTGGCAGGCTATCCCAAGGGGAGGGGGTGGGGATTATCAACCCTAAAAATACACTATGAACACCACACACGACATACTCCTCTACCCTTGTAGCCGCTTCTTGCGAGTAGTGCACAACTGATTTATCAAGGGGAAACTTACAGTTCTCCTCCACCCGAAGGCGGAGGTCGGTAAATTCGCATCCGATACCGTCTCAACATTGTTTGAGCCCCTGGCTTAAACCTTCCACTGTGCTTGAAACCAGTGAACCGCTATCGACCCTGGGTCAGCTTAATCTGAATTACACGTGCGATACTAGTTGTCTTTACCAAAATCAGGCAGCCGCCGGAAACTACTGAGGGTGCCCTCAGAACCCAAGTGGCAGGCGTCAGTTTTGCCGACATGTGCCACTATTTGAAAGCGTTTGCGCTCAATGCCCTCGACAGCCGACGGGAGAACGTCTTTCACGTCACGCATGACGCTTCATTGCAAACATCCGAGTGCTCACTAGCAGTCTTTCCCACCAAGGATGTTATTTCTCTATGGACCTCCATTACTTGTCTGACGGTGGATGCCACAATGGCCAGCATACTCGTCCACTGTACTTTTCCGGACTGGGTAGGAAAATTAGTTGCAGGCTCAGCAGGAAGGGCACACTGTGGTGGCTCAGACGTACTACCAACACTGGGTGCCACTGGAATTCCATGATGACCAGGTTATCACTGCATCTTCCGATACGCAGCATCTGACCGTTTCATCGTTCCAGTAGTCCCAAGGGTGCCAAATGTGTCGCCAGCGGTGTCCTGAAACCGCAGCAGTTTGAAGCTGTCGACAGTGGCCAATGAAGCGTTCAGCTGTTTACGGACAGCATCCAATTCTCCTTCTGTCCACTCACAACAAGCACATTCCCTAGTAAAATCTTACTGTGTAATAAACACGATCTGAAAACTACAACAAAGCAGTGAGGCGTATCTTCGGAAGTAGAAACATACCCGCGCAAAAGAGAAAATTACTCGAGTGTGGCGCTACTGGGGTTGCAATGTACGCGAATATTAATTAAATGGTAGAAATGGCTCTGAGAACTATGGGACTTAACTTCTAAGGTCATCAGTCCCCTAGAAATTAGAACTACTTAAACCTAACTAACCTAAGGACATCACACACAACCATGCCCGAGGCAGGATTCGAACCTGCGACCATAGCGGTCACGCGGGTCCAAACTGTAGCGCCTAGAACAGCTCGGCCACCACGGCCGGCCGAACGTTAGTGTAGAAAATATCTACATTAAGTGTAAAGCACTGATATAAACTATACACTGTGAAGCAGCTGTCCAGACGGCGGATTGTCTGACTTGGATATGCGCTAAAATTAACGCAAAAACTTAAATTAGTGAACACGAGTCTGCACAGTAAAATACATAAATACAATTCACTTCCTCGCGGAGATACGTGAGAAATATCAACTTAAGTACTGTGTATCACGCCAAGTGGTAGGGCTACGTCCTCTTTGTTCCGTGACTGCGTCTACCGTATGCAACGGTCACGAGGCTTAAACAGAGTCACGTGAGGCATGTCTAAATGCGTCGTATCGCTCACTCGGACATGCACTAAAATCGACACAATGAACTTAAGAGTTACTTAATAAACAATAGTCTACAAAGTAAAATACACCAGTACAATTCACTTTTTCGTAGTTCAATTACTGGACACCACACTTTTTACTAATTCTTCCTCGTATCACATTTTCTAATATTCAATTGATGGTAAACAAGTGTCTCACGTTGTACTACTACTACGTCACGGGTAAGAGTCACAAAAGCAGTCTATGTGAGAATACATACAGTTTTATTCGTCAATATCACACACCTCTACGCTAGAAGTCTCGGTTCTATTCACAGAGGCTAGATAGCACTCCACTTAAACACGTTTTACAAATCTTTTTTGAAGTATTGAATGTTATGTTTGCTACATGGTCTGGGAGCGTTAATGTAGCTCAATGACTTTAGTGCATGGACTGACTCGACTACGCTATTAATGGCCTGAAATGGTTGAAGCATCATAGTTCTATTTTCTACCAAATACGTTGTAAGACACGACGTATTGTTTACTTTGTTCTTTTTTTTTAATCCATGTTTCAAAATGAATTGTAGTAGTTTCTGCCGCGATGATTATAGATCTGAAAGAGGAAGATTATCGAATTCAAATATTTTGCTTTGGAGGAAAGACCATATTTAGAACTTGGGATTTCTCAGTTTTGAACTTCAAAATCGTATCAGAAGTACGCTGAAGTTCGTGGAAATACATCGCTTCAGCTAGGCAAGAAAAGAATGTTGCATTGCCGCGCACCCGAGAGAAATACAAAGACATGAAATGCAGCAGTGTACTCTGTTCGTGTAGCCCATATTTATTGAGTTATTTTTAGTCTGAAAAATAAAAAAAAATATTTCACAAACCCAAAGAAATTACGTATGCTACTTCTTGACGGAGACTGCAGATGGAACGTGAACAGGACAGTGGATTTTAAGCGCAAAGGAAGCTTAACGGATAGTGTCCAAGAGTCATGAGAATTTTGATAATGGGCAAACAATTGTTACTGGTAGCTACTGATCTGTTACACAAAGGCTAAGTGGTAAACCTACAGTAGACAGAAGTAAATAAATACGTGATCTAACAGCGTTAAAGAGAAATAAATTGTGAGTGCCTCTTGAATAAGTCAGTTCAGTGTTATTCGTATTTTGGACCAAAAATGATTCTGTCCATATCACGTGCCACTTTCACCAGCAGCTTGACCTACGGGATTACAAAAAATTAATGAAATTGTGTTATGATGGGAACTCAGGTCAACAAATTCTTTCTTCAATGCATTAAAAATTTTCTTTATTGACGAACATTTAGAAATTGTCGAAATATGATTAAATCATAGATACTGTATCAGTTTTGTGACAATCTAAATTGCCTGAGACAGGTCGAACATCTGACGCGATGGCATATAATTATTACGCGTGTAATTAAGTTCCATTTAGGGCCCAAACCGACCAACTATTTTTTTAAATTTCTCTACTCTTGATTACGAAAACCTCACTAACATATATATTTTCTGTGGCCACAAATTTAACTCCATTCATTATGTCTAGCCCTATCAGGGGACAATACTTACCATGGCTACTGTGTATTTCTTTACAGCTTGCGGAGGTCAAAGTGACTAAATCTAATTTTCTTATCTGTATTTTCATAGTGTTTTCTTTTTCAGTTTTAATCTGATTATAACATTCGCACCCTTAATACTGATTTCAGTGTTCGCCCAATTTCATATCGCTTTTAATAGTACGTCTAAAGCTAATATCATCAGTTACGTATTATAAAAGAATCGTTTACGTGTATAACTTAGGTTGTCATGATTTCCGTAACATGAGATGGGTTCTGTATGTACGGTTAGAAACACAAGAAGCAGCTATATCCTTGAAATAGCATATAACAAAGAACGCAAAAAGCCACAAGCATATTCTTACTTATTCAGATTCATGCATGGGTCAGAATAAAAGAGACAGCACTAACGTTCCCTGCAAAAGCTCTATGGGATATATCAGCGCGACTCCGCTATCTTATGGTGTGTTGTACCAGGCGTGTCAGCGGATTGCGGCGGTGGCAGGCTCCTCGCGGCGAAATGGGCTGTCTGCTCGCTCAGGTATACAGTGTGGCGACGCGACCGAATTTCGTCCGCAGCCTGCACTGTTTCCCAAGGCGGAGCCCAGGCGTAGCGGGCAGTCGGCAACGGGATGGAGAGAAGCATGGCTGTAGTGGATGTGACATAAAGAAGAAGAAGAGGATGACAAGGTAACATAACTGTGGCTTCTCAGCAGGAGAAAGAAGAAGAAGATTAAAAATATCTCTACGTGACAGTGAAGGTGTCTATAACATATTGATTAACTGGCACCGTTTAAATGATGACACCAAATTCGGACTTTATTTTAGGATAGTTTACTCTTAGTTTACAGAAAATCTTCCAACCTGTTCAAGAAACTGATCAAAATAGTTGAAAAACTCGCAGTGACTGAGATTTTTTTTCTCTAGATCACAAACTTTTCGCTAAAATTATTAAAACAAGTTTTTATCTTGTTATCACATTTTTAATGGTCTAACAACTTGTAACGTATTTACATTTCAGTGAACGTTAAATAATTGTTCGTTTCTTATTAAAAATGAATGTTTTCAACTGGTATTTGAACCCCTTCTAGTTACGCGCTGTCATATTTCTCCTTTAAAGTGAAGATAGTGAAACGTTTAGAAAGTAGCTATTTATTAACACACTTGCATATTATTTAGGTAGTAACTTCTGCGTTGTAATAAATCACAGTGATATCAGTTCGTATTTACTCTCCCACCGTCGACAGTTCTACAGCAACGAAGAGAGGGAGAGAGAAATTGAGATAAAGTGTATTCATTAAAATGGCCAAATGATTTTAAGAAACTTACCAATGTAGTAAAAAATTAAACAGTGCTTTAGTTTTATATATCGTTCTTTTAAGATCATCAGTCTCAAATAATACCAGTGTGTTCTGACATACCCTCAAACTTCTCATTTTTGAGTTTTATGGCCTTCACTTAATTTCTAAATTCCATATGCTTTTTCCACTCATTTAAAATAGTGGACTAGGGTGCTCTCATAGCATCACCTATGCTCAGTAGAAATAAACTTATCCCTTCGAGAATGAAATTTTCACTCCGCAGCTAAGTGTGGCCTGATATGAAACTTACTGGCAGATTAAAACTGTGTGCCGGACGGAGACTCGAACTCGGGAACTTTGCCTTTCGCGGGCAAGTGCTCTACCATCTGAGCTTCCCAAACACAACTCACGACCCCTCCTCACAGCTTTAATTCCGGCAGTACCTCGTCTCCTACCTTCCAGACTTCTCAGAAGCTCTCCTGCGAATCTCGCAGAACTATCACTCCTGGAAAAAAGGGTATTGGGAACACAGTGCTTTGCCTGGGGGATGTTTCCAGAATGAAAACCCTCTTCTTGAAGAGAACTCTCGTCTTCTTCCTCTTACGTAAATTTGTGACACTGGTATCAGAACCTTTGTACATCTGTACGAAAGCTGTATGTTTATCTAAAACATTTAGTGGAGATTGCATCTCTCATGCAGGCTCTTACAGGTTAGCAATATTTATACAACTTCCGTATTGTCTTTAGTATCAGTCACAATCTGTGAAACAGCACTGTCGGTCTTTTCTGAAAGACTCAGATATTGGAGACAAATCCACAGCAAAATATTTCCTATTTTAGTTCATCGAATACATCAGTACAGTGCTTGCCGAAAGCTTAGAGACACATAAAAATTTCGCTGAATCCTCATGTGTCCTTTAAGCAACAACATTTCCCTCAGTGTTGCACGTAATGTTATTAGAGATCGGAATTACGAGTTTATAGTTAAAATTTCACTCCAATTGCAATAATACTACTGGAGATTTATTGCTTTTCCGCTTTGAAAAAAGAGTTTAAAAAACCCTGTTTCTCCAACGAAAATGTTTTCTTTCTTTAAAACTGCTAGTTCTACTGCAGTGAAATTTTACTGCTGCCTCATTACAGCACATCACTGACAAAAAGAATAATGGGATGTGGGAAAAAATTCCTACGGATTTCATTACCTCTCAAAAAAACTGATTTTTCCACGGTGAAATTGATGGCAAAATTCATCAGCTTCGTTTCGCGATAACTACTGGTTGGCAACATTTTTTCGAATTATGCCCTCGCAGTTGTTTTCTCCGTGTCTTGTCTGCGATGGAGACAAAATAGGTCTAAATGCTTCCAATCGCGAGTTATCGTGAAACGAATTTGACCAATTTTGTCACCGAAATTAACGGGAAAAACTTTTGAGTGGCGACAGAATGAGTATGAACTTTTTCCCATACTTTCTTACACTTGTATAATTTCTATAAAACTAAATTCCTCCCGAACAGGTGATGAAGGCCCAACGGTACCGACAGGCCGCCGTGTCATCCTCAAACCCACAGGCGTCACTGGATGCGGATGTGGAGGGGCATGTGGTTAGCACACCGCTCTTCCGCCCGTATGTCAATTTACGATACCGGCGCCGCTACTTCTCAATCAAGTAGCTCCTCCGTTTGCCTCGTAGGGCCTGAGGGCACTCCACTTGCCAACAGCGTTCGGCAGACCGGATTGCCACCTAAGTGTCAGTCCAGCCCGACAGCGGTAACTTCGTTGACCTGATGGGAACCAGAGTTACCACTGTGGCAAGGCTGTTAGCTGTATACATTCTGTGGCGTAATAAAATATCAGTAAAATTTTCATAGCTGTTAAAGTAGTAGATTACGGGAAAGGAAACATTTCAGTTAGAAAAACAGGATTTGCAGCTCTGTTTACAAAACGATAAAACATTCCGTCTCCCAACCCATTAGAGCTACAACAGTGGAATTTTAACTGAAAACCCGTAACTAAGGCGTCTAAAGCATCATGTAAAACATTGACTGAAATACTGGTGCTTTAAGGACACATGCGGATTCAACGAAATTTAGGCCTAAATTTTCTGTATGCACAATAACAGCTCAAATTTATTATTCTCAAATGGAAAGAAGCTCCAACTATTGGCAGATGAAAGTAGTATGCTTGAAATCAACAATTTTGTTTATTATCTTTCGTATTGAACTGTATGCAGAAAAACATAATGATCATACGACCCCTTTTTTATGGTTTCCCTAAGAAATTTGATCCTGTTCCAAGCATTTTCAATTTCTCAGGCATGAGTTCTTAGTGTTTTTCCATATGTTCCTGAAAATATGATAAAAATGTCATGAAATATAGTTTTGTTAAAAAAAGCATGCTAACTTTTTTTCAGCTTTTTGCCAAGAGGAGACTCTTACTCATCTTTAGTATTTTCTTTCCAGATCTCTGCAAAATATGTCAGCAGAATTGTTGAAGAATTATTGTACGCCTTTGTCTACAAACGGCCTTATATTTATTTCCCAGTTCCTTGAACAGAAAGACTTTCGGAACAAGCAAAGGAGTTTTCTACCAAATGGCAGTTTTCCGACGGTGACGATACTGGAACAAGGCGCTTTTGTACTTATGATGCTTTAAATCTAAAGACACTGATGCTGGGAAACTAACTGACAAAATATTACTTTCTGTGAGTATCTGATAGGAATTTTATTTGCGTCGACATCATGCGACAACACTAGGTAGAACATCCCAGTCTCCCGGCTTCCGCCGCTGCCCTGGTCACTGATAGTGAGCTGCGAGGGCGCCCACACCAGTCACGCATTGCAGCACAAGTTCAAACTGCAAATGCGCGAGCAGGCAGCTCCTTTTGCCCCCTAGGGTCTTGTTGCTGCTGCAAGCTGCTGTCGAAACTTCGACAACGCACTTTCAGGCAGCAGTTTGATGGCATCACGAACCGACCGTCCAGTCGCGTTAATGTGGTGACCTAACAAAAGCCTGAGTCTCCACTTTTTGCAGCGCGAGATGTGCAGGAAGAGATTCATTGAGGTTCTCAAAGGTACCAACAGGGATGTGGAGCCATGCCAACTCCAGTGATGTGGTCAGCTGCGCTAGGTTTCTCGGTTGACTATCCATGGCGCGAACAGCCCAATCGAGGAACACAGATTGGCGATTGGGTTAATGTCTTGTTGCCTTGGTGACTGCACTGTCCTGTTGGAAGATGCCATCGTGCCGTGGAGAAACAAACTGCATATAGTGGATCTCATGGTCTCCAACGGTAGATGCATACTTGGCTTGATTCAATGTGCCTTCCTGAATCACTAAATCACCTCGGAAATGCCACGAAAACATTTCCCAGACAATAACGTATGCGGAGTTTCACGCCGTACAGGTCATCTGTTAGATGGAACATAAAACGTGATTTATCTATAAAAGCCGGCCCCTGTGGCCGAGCGGTTCTAGGCGCTTCAGTCTGAAACCGCGCTGCTGCGATGGTCGCAGGTTCGAATCCTGCCTGGGGCATGGATGTGTGTGATGTCCTTACGTTAGTTAGGTTTAATTAGTTCTAAGTCTAGGGGACTGATGACCTCAGATGTAAGTCCCATAGTGCTTAGAGCCATTTTAATCATTTTATCTATAAAAAGTCCACCCGTTGCCGCTCACTGGATCTTCAGTCGCGTTACTGGCGTGAAAATTCCAGCCTTCATCACGGATGAACAGCGATTAGCAGGTGGCTCTTCTGTATAAGAAGGGCAAAAGAACAAAGCCGCAACATTATAGACCAATATCCGTAACCTTGGTTTATTTTCTCCATTGGAACGCAATCAATTTCCTTGAGACCCAGAAGTTTATGTCCACCAATCAGCGAGGTTTTAGAAAGAATCGTTAGAGTGAAACTGAGCTTGCCCTTTTCTACCATGATATACTACGAACTGTGAATGAAAGGCAACAGACAGATTCTACAGCTCTTGATTTCCGGAAAGCGTTTGACACGGTGCCCCACTGCAGGCTTTAAAAAAGGTACAATCATTTAGAATAGCTTCACAGATATGTGAGTGGCTCGAAGACTTCTGAAGCTAAGGAACCCATTATGGTGTCCTCGACGGCGAGTGTTAATCAGAGATGGATGATGTCGTCAGTGCCCCACAGAAGTGTGATAGAACGACTATTTTTACCTATGTACATACACTATTGGCCATTAAAATTGCTACACCAAGAAGAAATGCAGATGATAAACGGGTATTCATTGGACAAATATATTATCCTAGAACTGATATGTGATTACATATTCACGCAAATTGGGCGCATAGATCCTGAGAAATCAGTACCCAGAACAACCGCCTCTGGCCGTAATAACGGCCTTGATACGCATGGGCATTGAGTCAAACAGAGCTTGGATGGAGTGTACAGGTACAGCTTCGACACGATACCACAGTTCATCAAGAGTAGTGACTGGCGTATTGTGACGAGCCAGTAACTCGGCCACCATTGACCAGACGTTTTCAGTTGGTGAGAGATCTGGGGAATGTGCTGGCCAGGGCAGCAGTCGAACATTTTCTGTGTCCATAAAGGTCCGTACAGGACCTGCATCATGCGGTCGTGCATTATCCTGCTGAAATGTAGGGTTTTGAAGGGATCAAATGAAGGGTGGAGCCACGGGTCGCAACACATCTGAAATGTAGCGTCCACTGTTCAAAGTGCCGTCAATGCGAACAAGATGTGAGCGAGACGTGTAAACAATGGCACCACACACCATACGCAGGGTGAGACGCCAGTATGGCGATGACGAATACACGCTTACAATGTACGTTCACCGCGATGTCGCCAAACACGGATGCGACCATCATGATGCTCTAAACAGAACCTGGATTCATCAGAAAAAATTATGTTTTCCCATTCGTGCACCCAGGTTCGTCACTGAGTACAACATTGCAGGCGCTCCTGTCTGTGATGCAGCGTCAATGGTAACCGCAACCATGGGCTCCGAGCTGAGAGTCCATGCTGCTGAAAGCGTCGTCAGACCTCGTGCAGATGGTTGTTGTCTCACAAACGTTCCCATCTGTTGACTGGGGGATCTAGACGTGGCTGCACGATCCGTTACAGCCATGCTGATAAGATGCCTGCCACCTCGACTGCTAGTGATACCAGGCCGTCAGGATCCCGCACGGCGTTCCGTATTATCCTCCTGAACCCAGCAATTCCATATTCTGCTAACAGTCATTGAATCTCAACCAACTCGAGCAGCAATGTCGCGATACGATAAACCGCAATCGCAATAGGCTACTATCGGACCTTTATCAAAGTCGGAAACGTGATGGTACGCTTGCTCTTCCTTACACGTGGCATCACAACAACGTTTCACCAGGCAACGCCGGTCAACTGCTGTTTGTGTATGAGAAATCGGTTGGGAACTTTCCTCATGTCAGCACGTTGTAGGTGTCGCCACCGTCGTCAACCTTGTGTGAATGCTCTAAAAGGCCAATCATTTGCATATCACAGCATCTTCTTCCTGTCGGTTAAATTTCGCTTCTGCAGCATGTCATCTTCGTGGTGTAGCAATTTTAATGGTCAGTAGTGTAACTGATTTGGCGGACACGGTGGGCAGCAGTATGCTGATGTTTGCTGATGATGCTGTGGTGTACGGTAAGGTGCCGAAAATGAGTGACTGTGGGAGTGCACAAGATGATACAGACAAAATTTCTAGTTGATGTGATGGACGTCAGCTAGCGTGAAATGTAGAAAAATATAAATTTATGCGGATAAGCAGGGAAAAATAAACCAGTTATGTTAAAGTACAGCATTAGTAGTGTCATGCTTGACACTGTCACGTCGTTTAAACACCTGGGCGTAACGCAGAGAAGCGGTATGAAATGGAACGAGCAGGGTAGGATTGTGGTAGGAGAGGCGAATGGTCAACTTCCTTTTATTGGAAGAAATTTGGGAAAGTGTGGTTCATCTGTCCGCTTATATGTCCCTAGTGCGACCTACTTTTGAGTGCTGCTCGACAGTTTTAGATCCATACCAGGTCGGATTAAAGGAATACGTCAAAGCAATTCAGAGGCAGACTGCTAGATTTGTTACTGGTAGGTTCGAACAACACACAAGTATAACGGAGGTATTTCGGGACCTCAAATGGGAATCCCTGGAGCGAAGGTGATGTTCTATTCGAGAAACGCTATTGAGAAAATTTAGAGAACCAGTTTTTGAAGGTGATTGCAGAACGATTGTGCTGCCTCCAACATACAATGTGCATGAGGACCACGGAGATAAATAAGAAAAATTATGGCTCATACGGTGGTATATAAAAAGTAGTTCCTATGTCGTTCTATTTGGTAGTGAAACAGGAAAAGGATGTAATGTGGATTATGGGATATCGATGTAGACGTAGATGCAGCATGGGCACATGAACCAGGCGTCTGCTGCAGAGCCCCATACACAGCAATGTTTGCTGTGTGGTCGTTGAGGAGACACTGTTTGTGGTCCCTTGTTTCATCTGGCTTGTAACTTGCTTAACAGTTGTACGTCTCTTTTTGCTCATATACATTTCCACAGCTGTTCTTCAACCCTGTCATCTATATTTCATGGTCCGCAGCTCGTGGTCCTGCGGTAGCATTCTCGCTTCCCACGCCCGTGTTTCCGGGTTCGATTCCCAGCGGGGTCAGGGATTTTCGCTGCCTCGTGATGACTGGGTGTTGTGTGATGTCCTTAGGTTAGTTAGGTTTAAGTAGTTCTAAGTTCTAGGGGACTGATGACCACAGCTGTTAAGCCACATAGTGCTCAGAGCCATTTGAACCATTTGTACCATTAAATACATAAACAAATTAAATAGACGTATATCAAAGGAATAGCAAGCAAAAGTAGGCCACTAGGCTAATGTCTCCGTACTTTCTAAAAAACAGTAAATAATTGACCAATTTCTTCATGAATAGTATATTTTGAAAATAAAAAAATACACAGATGAATAAATACACTCCTGGAAATGGAAAAAAGAACACATCGACACCGGTGTGTCAAACCCACCATACTTGCTCCGGACACTGCGAGAGGGCTGTACAAGCAATGATCACACGCACGGCACAGCGGACACACCAGGAACCGCGGTGTTGGCCGTCGAATGGTGCTAGCTGCGCAGCATTTGTACACCGCCGCCATCAGTGTCAGCCAGTTTGCCGTGGCATACGGAGCTCCATCGCAGTCTTTAACACTGGTAGCATGCCTCGACAGCGTGGACGTGAACCGTATGTGCAGCTGACGGACTTTGAGCGAGGACGTATAGTGGGCATGCGGGAGGCCGGGTGGACGTACCGCCGAATTGCTCAACACGTTGGGCGTGAGGTCTCCACACTACATCGATGTTGTCGCCAGTGGTCGGCGGAAGGTGCACGTGCCCGTCGACCTGGGACCGGACCGCAGCGACGCACGGATGCATGCCAAGACCGTAGGATCTTACGCAGTGCCGTAGGGGACCGCACCGCCACTTCCCAGCAAATTAGGGACACTGTTGCTCCTGGGGTATCGGCGAGGACCATTCGCAACCGTCTCCATGAAGCTGGGCTACGGTCCCGCACACCGTTAGGCCGTCTTCCGCCCACGCCCCAACATCGTGCAGCCCGCCTCCAGTGGTGTCGCGACAGGAGTGAATGGAGGGACGAATGGAGACGTGTCGTCTTCAGCGATGAGAGTCGCTTCTGCCTTGGTGCCAATGATGGTCGTATGCGTGTTTGGCGCCGTGCAGGTGAGCGCCACAATCAGGACTGCATACGATCGAGGCACACAGGGCCAACGCCCGGCATCATGGTGTGGGAAGCGATCTCCTACACTGGCCGTACACCTCTGGTGATCGTCGAGGGGACACTGAATAGTGCACGGTACATCCAAACAGTCGTCGAACCCATCGTTCTACCATTCCTAGACCGGCAAGGGAACTTGCTGTTCCAACAGGACAATGCACGTCCGCATGTATCCCGTGCCACCCAACGTGCTCTAGAAGGTGTAAGTCAACTACCCTGGCCAGCAAGATCTCCGGATCTGTCCCCCATTGAGCATGTTTGGGACTGGATGAAGCGTCGTCTCACGCGGTCTGCACGTCCAGCACGAACGCTGGTCCAACTGAGGCGCCAGGTGGAAATGGCATGGCAAGCCGTTCCACAGGACTACATCCAGCATCTCTACGATCGTCTCCATGGGAGAATAGCAGCCTGCATTGCTGCGAAAGGTGGATATACACTGTACTAGTGCCGACATTGTGCATGCTCTGTTGCCTGTGTCTATGTGCCTGTGGTTCTGTCAGTGTGATCATGTGATGTATCTGACCCCAGGAATGTGTCAATAAAGTTTCCCCTTCCTGGGACAATGAATTCACGGTGGTCTTATTTCAATTTCAAGGAGTGTACATTCATAAGCATGCTGCTACCGTTTTTTGTGTAACTGTGGAGTACTTATGGCCTGTCGTGAGCGATGGTAATCGGCCACTTTGACCCCCAATAAGTCATATACTATTCGAGTTACATGCCTGTAATTTATCCCAATTTAGGTTTACACTATTGGCTTTCTAAAGACATGTCGATCGACGAAATCGGATGAATCCTTTAGATTTTGGAAATTTGTTACTGGGTATTACTTGTGTAATTTACAGTCAGATACTAAACATGAAACTAATAAATATATTGAAAATCTGATTACACCATCAGAATCGTCTTGCAAATAATGGTGATGTACATGTTTCTTTTTGAGGTCTCATGATGGCCCTGGATACTATTTATTTCTATACGAACTGTGAAATGTCTGCCATTAAGGTTTCACAAAGTCCGCCATCTTTGGCTCCCCCAGCGTACACCAAGCGTCACCAAAGAATTCCCAGCCACGTGCTCCCTGGATCACGTGCTCCGGCCATTGTGAGGCGCCACACGGATGCTAACGAGCTCGGGCAGGCCGCGCGCAACGTGCGGCTGCGTCACTCTGAACTTAGAATATTTCCAGGGCGCCACAACTCGCCCATTAACTCACGTAACTCCACTTATTAACATTCCGGTTTGTCAGAATGTTGAGAATTAACACCCTTCAGTTCATACATGTGCAAATAAAACTAATTTCAAAGAAAAAAATTAAGTGATTAAAACGCCTGGCCAATAGTGTTTACAAGAGTTTTGCAGTGGTGTGGGAGCAGCACGAATTTCGAAATAACTTAACACTAACACAAATTGTGAATGAAACTGGATATTAAAGAAATACGCGCATTTCATTTATGCCTATACAAGCATGAATTTCGAAATAAACTTGAACTAACACAAATTATGAACGATATGGCATATTAAATAATTGCCTGAATTTCTGTTATGAATAAATAATGTTATTTGGACGAGAAATAAATTTTCTTAACTGCACTTTTACTGATTTTGTAATCACTTCTTGTGCTACTCACTCAGCGCTAAGATGCCTCCGTACAGTAATTTTTCCGTCTTACTACACACGCTCACATGGATTTTCGCACGAAGTATTGATCAACTCACATCAGTCTTTTGACCAAGTACATCGCAGAAATCGTGTCTGTCTCTGAATTCCGAGTTTCATCGTTTATCGTGACAAATCTGTCTACAACGATAACCAGAAGTAGAAACCCCTCAACAAACCATTTCCCAAAACCAACCAGGATCCTCGCTAAAGATCCCCTCCAGCGGAAAATGACACTTTAGGAACAAAGTCACAAGGCAAACGACCGAATCACTTTAAGCTCAAATTCCCACAAGTTCTATTTAACTCGCTTTAATCAAGCCTTCCTAACTCCACGCATCGAACAATGTATCCACATATAATTACAATTTTAATACCCTTCAAATTGACCACTAAATTCTTTGCCACACTCTTATACAAAGCATAAATCAATACACATTTTACTTAAATCCACGAGGTCACTGAATTCCATGCAACCTCAGTGCCTAAACTTCCCCCATTTGCACACGTACAGTGCCAAAATAAACTAACAAATTACTAATAAAACCCCAAATAAACATAAAACATCCCTCCAAAATTACTACCACTAATTACAGATATGAACAGCTTTTCAATATTGCCCTTTCTCTGTATACCCTTAGTAGTTTTAAACTTCTCTCGTTTCCAGATATACAGCAGCAACGACCGTAACGTTCTACCATACCAACGCCAATCAGTCTATCTAGAATCACACTCCTCCTTCATATACCAATTTGTACGAACTTCATTGGACAAACTATCCCCATCCACACTATGTACTTCACCTTCTCTAAATTTTCTTTTTGTTCCGCCACACGTTTCTCCGATTCACTAACCAAAGCATGCACAGCTTTGCTATTTTTCCCTCCAAAATATCGATACTTGCAGCTTCAACAAAATTACTCATCCATTCAGTGTTAAACACTTTATCTTCCTAAAATAATACATCGACGTCTAAGCCACCATCACCATAAATATACATCTCAGCAACCTCATCTGCTGATACACCATTTAAATCACCACATAAATCCACATCAGAAACCTTAATTCCCTCCATCGACCAACTAACTTTATATGAATCGTTCTCAACTACATCCTCCACCGCTCCATTACAGAAATCGTTGCTACCTTGTCGTACAATTTTGGATCTTCCAGACTTCCTAAATCCCAGTGTGATCGGACAAAAATCAACACACACTGCCATTTCTATACATATTTGATCCACATTAATCCCTGATACTATTTTACATGCATTCTCACTTTCACATTCTGACAAACTTTTAGATTCACATATTCA
The DNA here is from genome assembly GCF_023897955.1 of Schistocerca gregaria. NCBI lineage: Eukaryota > Metazoa > Arthropoda > Insecta > Orthoptera > Acrididae > Schistocerca > Schistocerca gregaria. Next base: position 715,956,911 of record NC_064931.1, read on the forward strand.
TCAATAAGTTTGGTTTCACCTTCATTCCTGACTAGAAACGCGTAAATTCCTTCCTCCGAAGGGTCAGTACCAGTAGCTTTTACATCGTTATATAAATTATCAGTACTCTGTTCCTTTAAACAGAAATCATCTACCTCCGCCGATACATTTTTAACTTCAACTGCTGGCGAGACCAATGCTACGGCTTCCTTAATAACATTGACGGTTTCCGCCGAAACACAATCACCCTCACTTGCAGCTGGCGAGACCAAAGCTACGCAACCTTCACTAACATCGACGCTTTTCTCCGACTCACAAATACTTGTTAGTACAATACCTTTATTACTGCAACTGCTACTATTTGCTAATACCGCTTCAGAACTCTCCACACAATTTGATTTCACAAAATTTGTCTCCTCTTTAACTTCTTTTTGAACCACTGAATCTTTCTATTCATCACTATTCACACATTCATTCATTACGCATTCATAATTAACATGATTCCCCGCAAATTTATTCCGATTACTTTTACTGAAATCTCTCACAGATCTATGCTTCCACCGTTCGCGCCTGCTTTTATTGAAAGAGTCACTTTCCTCTTTAACATATTCCATATTACATACTTGTTGCCTTTCCCTAAACCTATCAACATTTCTACCATTACCATTATCTCCAGTCCTTTTCATCGCCTGTATAGATCGCCATCCCCGGAACTGCGATGTGGCGAACATCAGTTTCCCGACCGGTTGTTAATGCGATTGCACTTCGCGCGAATTTCTCCCGTCAAATCTGCGTTCTTTACTCGGATCCCGTTCATGGGAGTTATCACTACAGTTCGTTGTCCGACCATTCTGCTCATTCCAGCTACTATCTCCCTCAGAATCCCTTTGATTTCTCTCACGATTATTATTTTGGTGGGGATTATATGGATTCCCATTTTGATAACTACCACCCGGTTTGGTCTGAGATTTGAACTTCAAAGCCCTGTCTAATTTTTCTACAAATTCGTCCACGGAATCGCATGGACTATGGACAAGATCACACAGCAAACCTTGGGGTAATCGCCTTTTTAACGTGGTGATTTCCGTTAAAATCCCCACATGCATAAGTTTGCCTAGTTCGCGCTTGCGAAAATCTCCCATTATTCCATTACTGAACCTGTAACTCGTCCCGTTTACGAATTCGTTTTGGATCCACGTCTGTTTTGCCTCTCTCCAAAATTTATTCAGAAAACACTTTTCGAACATTTGCACAAGACTGTGGGTTTCCCTCCAAATGCTGTTTAACGTATTTTATTTTCGCTTCGTCCGACATGCCGTGTACAAAAGCGTCCCTACAGGCAGCCAAGAAATTTAGTGGATGATATCTTGCGTCGTCTGTGTAGCATTTCACAGATCCGGTATTTGCCCAAGGGATATTAATAACCAGTGTGGCCTGTTAGGAGGCTAACGAATTTAAATCGGTTTTTATTTGTTGTGTTTGTTTTTTTAATTCATTTTCACTAGTGATACTGGACTGTATTTTATCTTTAATTTTGCTCACTTCTCTCCACCCCCCCCCCTCCCCCCTCACCAACACGATTGGCAATGTCACTGATTGCTAAATTTATATAGCTTTTATGAGCATCTTCCGCTTTTATACAGTCGCTTACCTTGCCCCCAAGTTCCATCTGTATCTTATCCATTTTTTCCCCAAGATATTTTTTCACTGATTAGATTTTGGATTGTACTATTACAACTTTGTCTGTAATTTTTCCCCTTATCCACTTGGACACATTTTAATTTATCACCAATTGCATTTTCAAGGTTACCCATTATTGTTTCAACTTTCTCTTTCACAGTGAAACCAATTTCAGTTCACATTGTACCCATATCAGTCCGAATTGTATTTCTAACTGTTTGCAACGTGCTCGTATCTGTTCGAATTGTACTGATATTTTTTGCCACTGTATTCATATTATTTCCCATCCCTGGATCATTTGCATTAGCTGAGACATCGAATCTCGCCCACTTTCATTCCCTTTGCCTAAATTCCTACTAGTTACACTTTCCCTCTCAGATTCCAGACTAACCAGCTGACTTCCGTTTTCAGAATTACCCATACTAAGTGACTGTTTTATATTCGTAAAATCTGTAAGTGAAGCTTGAAATTCAGAGCTAAAGACTATCTCACTATTTGTGCAGGCACTTACCTGATATGTTAAGATTCCCTCTGCCACGGCGATACCGTCGGTTGTAGGGGAAATCGACACTGAAGACTGCCCTGGAGTACTCGAAGAAGCTGCCGTGGTATTGTTGTTGAGCGGCGTCTACCCCTGGAGAAGTCACCTGATGTAGTTGTAGCTGCTGCTGGTTACCACGTGCTCTAACCTTATCCGTTAGAACGGTCCGTTAAAAGCGCTAACCGCTACTGTTCTTCCACTCAACTTATTTATACTCTGAGCAGCCACACAAATTGCCTTTAAATTGTTACATTAGGACCTCTATCGACAGCATAAGTTAGTTGTGAAAATTGCTGTGTAATTTCACTATCTCCAGAAACCTACTTGTGGAAAAAAAAACCATGTCAAACTGTGTTTTGTAAGAGGTTCACTCTACAGAAATGTCTACTGGTTTTACACTTCCATAGTACGCTGAATAACAGAGAGCAAAGGAATTACCACTTTGCAGGACACAAATGGTTGAAATTGCTGTCAGTACTATGGGACTTAACATCTGAGGTTATCAGTGCCCTAGACTTAGAACTATTTAAACCTAACTAACCTAAGGACATCGCACACATCCATGCCCGAGACAGGATTCGAACCAGCGACCGTAGCAACAGCGTGGTTGCGGACTTAAGCTCCTAGAACCGTTCTGCCAGAGCGGCCGGCGGACCGAGATCCTGGACGAACCCCCAATTGCGCGCTTTCAAACAACCATAATGAAAATGAATGAGGTGGTGTCCCTCAACTACGTACCCTCCTACTCAGAGTTGAAATACTGTAGGTTTTGGCAGGTTTCATTGTCTAGGGTCTGGGATACATAGTTGTCACATTACAAGCCAAATACTGCTGAGTATACAGTATACTATATGCATATACACATGAATCGAATGGTCGAAAGTTCCTATCACTCGGTATTTGCGGATGATACGTGTAAATTTACAAATGAAAGTGTGCAATTAAATAAAATCTACAGGTACTATGTTAATGACTTTCAATGATGATTATAACATTAGAAGTACTTTTGAGAATATTTCTGCAAAACACTTATTGATGTCGATAATTGACCAATTTGTTCATGAATAATATATATTGAAAATAAATGAAGACATATATAATAAATATATTCATAAGCATGCTGCTACCGTTTTTTGTGGAACTGCGGAGTCCTTATGGTCTGTCGTGATCAACAGTAATCGGCCACTTTGACGTCCAATAACTCATGTAATATTCGAGTTACATGTCTGTAATTTATACCAATTTATGTTTACACTAATAGCTTTCCAAAGACATGTCGATCAACGAAATTGGATGAGCCCTTTAGATTTTGGAAATTTGTTGTTGGGTGTTACTTGTATAATTTACACTCAGATACTAAACATTAAACTAATAAAGATATCGGAAATCTGATTACACCATCAGAATCGTCGTGCAAGTAATGGTTTCTTTTTGAGGTACCATGATTCATCTGGCTACTAGTAATTCCTACATGACCTGTGAAATGTCTGCCATTAAGGTTTCACTAAGTCCGCCATCTTTGGCCCTCCCGGCGTACAAGTTTCTTTCTTCGACACTGTGTCACCAAAGAATTCCCACCCCCGTGCTCCCTGGATCACGTGCTCCGGACATTGTGAGGCATCATATAGATTCTAACGAGATCGGACCTACCGCGCACCCCGTGTGGTGACGTCCCTCTGTACTTAGTAATTCCTATATGACCTGTGAAATGTCTGCCATTAAGGTTTCACTAAGTCCGCCATCTTTGGCTCTCCCGGCGTACAAGTTTCTTTCTTCGACACTGTGTCACCAAAGAATTCCCACCCCCGTGCTCCCTGGATCACGTGCTCCGGACGTTGTAAGGCATCTTGTAGATTCTAACGAGCTCGGACCTACCGCGCGCCCCGGGTGGTGACGTCACTCTGAACTTAGAATATTTCCAGGGCGCCACAACTCGCCGTTACCTCACATGCAATATGACAATGATTGCACTGGTTTCCACGTCCCCCCGACAGGCTTAGTATACCCTCCAGTAGTAGTGTTTCCAACTGCAGGCTGTGAGTGATTTTTGCACTTTGACATCGAAAACTGTCAGTGGTGACGTTAATGTGAGTTAGACGTGTATAAACATGTTTTGCGGATCTAGTTTTGAATCTGTAAGAGCTTTCTGAGTCGTTATAGCCTCTGACAAGTCTCCAGCAGTGGAAAGCGAAACGATACGCAGAGAATTATGCATTGTACCACGGTCTTATGCCCATAAATCAAATATCAGAAATGTCCTAAAAACTTTGTTAACCGTGATGAAGCGTCTACAATGTCCTGCAGTCAAAGCCCGTAATACTGACTAAAAATTTTAATACCTGGATACAGCTACCTGTGAAATAATTCAGGCTTCAATGTAATTGAATCGAAAGTGAGAAAGACACAAAACATCTCCTCACCGAAAAACTGGTACAATGTACACACCTGGAAATTGAAATAAGAACACCGTGAATTCATTGTCCCAGGAAGGGGAAACTTTATTGACACATTTCTGGGGTCAGATACATCACATGATCACACTGACAGAACCACAGGCACATAGACACAGGCAACAGAGCATGCACAATGTCGTCACTAGTACAGTGTATATCCACCTTTCGCAGCAATGCAGGCTGCTATTCTCCCATGGAGACGATCGTAGAGATGCTGGATGTAGTCCTGTGGAACGGCTTGCCATGACATTTCCACCTAGCGCCTCAGTTGGACCAGCGTTCGTACTGGACGTGCAGACCGCGTGAGACGACGCTTCATCCAGTCCCAAACATGCTCAATGGGGGACAGATCCGGAGATCTTGCTGGCCAGGGTAGTTGACTTACACCTTCTAGAGCACGTTGGGTGGCACGGGATACATGCGGACGTGCATTGTCCTGTTGGAACAGTAAGTTCCCTTGCCGGTCTAGGAATGGTAGAACGATGGGTTCGATGACGGTTTGGATGTACCGTGCACTTTTCAGTGTCCCCTCGACGATCACCAGAGGTGTACGGCCAATGTAGGAGATTGCTCCCCACACCATGATGCCGGGTGTTGGCCCTGTGTGCCTCGATCGTATGCAGTCCTGATTGTGGCGCTCACCTGCACGGCGCCAAACACGCATACGACCATCATTGGCACCAAGGCAGAAGCGACTCTCATCGCTGAAGACAACACGTCTCCATTCGCCCCTCCATTCACGCTTGACGCGACACCACTGGAGGCGGGCTGCACGATGTTGGGGCGTGAGCGGAAGACGGCCTAACGGTGTGCGGGACCGAAGCCCAGCTTTATGGAGACGGTTGCGAATGGTCCTCGCCGATACCCCAGGAGCAACAGTGTCCCTAATTTGCTGGGAAGTGGCGGTGCGGTCCCCTACGGCACTGCGTAGGATCCTACGGTTTTGGCGTGCATTCGTGCGTCGCTGCGGTCCGGTCCCAGGTCGACGGGCACGTGCACCTTCCGCCGACCACTGGCGACAACATCGATGTAGTGTGGAGACCTCACGCCCCACGTGTTGAGCAATTCGGCGGTACGTCCACCTGGCCTCCCGCATGCCCACTATACGCCCTCGCTCAAAGTCCATCAACTGCACATACGGTTCACGTCCACGCTGTCGAGGCATGCTACCAGTGTTAAAGACTGCGATGGAGCTCCGTATGCCACGGCAAACTGGCTGACACTGACGGCGGCGGTGCACAAACGCTGCGCAGCTAGCGCCATTCGACGGCCAACACCGCGGTTCCTGGTGTGTCCGCTGTGCCGTGCGTGTGATCATTGCTTGTGCAGCCCTCTGGCAGTGTCCGGAGCAAGTATGGTGGGTCTGACACACCGGTGTCAATGTGTTCTTTTTTCCATTTCCAGGAGTGTATTTTGTTACCGTAAAAAAAAGAGAAAAAAGAAAACTGAAATTAGTCCTTATGAGTAAGACGCCGTAACAAACCACAAGAAGAGAGTCCATGGCTTACCAGTATATTTTCGTGACATACGATGGATTCAGTTGCAAAGGCTACTACTTTACACTTCACAATACAAGACCACATTTGCAAAGATTTTTCATTCCTTGTGGTTGACAGGTTTGAGACACACACACACACACACACACGCGCGCGCGCGCGCGCGCCCGCGCGCGCTCACGCACACACACTCCATTACTGAAGTGCTATCAGCTACGTGAAGAACAAAGAAATGGCACATTTAATAACTTTTAGTTTGGCGGAAATTACGTAATTCACTGTCAGTTTACTTCAACGTACATTAGGAACACGTAGAAGGGAGTTGAATATGTAAGACCATAATGGACGAGTAAAAAAACAAAGGAAGAAATAGCCGTATAGGATTTGAAGAAATTTTTGGAAACATCGCATTAAACGCGTGCTTGAACATAAACAACATCTCGAAAGTGTCTGTAAGGACAGTGTTCAGTTTAGTTGTGGTGAACTATGTCGGAGCTAACAAGGGAACATTCCCAACTGTAAGTGAACGATCTTGATGAAACTTAACGGTTCAGCAGAGGGGGCAAAGTAATGCAATGCATTTTTTTTTGTTTGTGACCAGTTTCTATTTTAAGGGGTAAAACACACCTCTAAAAGTAATTTGGTATATTAGTGTAGAGTGGAAAGCTTCTCAAGTAAGAAATTAGTAAAAAACGTGTTCATGTAAAAGTAGAAATGTAACTAATATTCTTCAAAGCTGTGTAATCAACATATGAAAAAATAAGAAAATTTGAAAATTACCCCACCATCACTAATGAATTTTGCAAAATGAAAACTTCTGTTATAACATAAATTAAAGAGCCTTTCACACCAAATACATCTGCATGTAACAAAACTGTTTTCTGTACTACCATTTTTTGGAAAATAAGTTCCACACAATGTGCTGTCGGAGATTGTGCAACATACATAATTAAAAAATTCAAATGTTCATTATTATTCCAATTGTTTATTTTATTTATTTTTGTTTGTTTTTAAACTGTTATAGTACAATGTAATTGTTTTTCTTTTTATAGTTTACCGTTTCACATACTTGTATTCTGGTAGTTGAAAATAATATGTAAACCGTTATTATGATACAAAGTCGTTACAACGATGACAATCAATAAAGAAACGTTTACAATATAACGTTTTTGTACACTGTGCACACAAAATGAACAAAGTTTCCCCTGCACAGGGAAAGACAACGTCTGTCAAATACGGTTTGACACGTTCAGGTGTTAGCGTACTAAATTTCGATACCATCACAAGAACATTTGGAACTCCATAAAGAGATTTCCGAATTCTCAGTCCAAGCTCTCTTAGATTCTTTCAAAACCATGAAAAAAGTGGAGGGGAGGGGAGTAAAAAATTTGGCAGCTACAAAGACTGATTGCTGTATAGAGTAAGTGAAGTTCTCTTCTTGATGCATCTTCGTAGGCTCTCGAAAAGAAGAACTCACAAACAGTCAAACAGCGCACGTACCGTCAACAAACTCCGGTCTGTTGGGACGATGCGTTCACAACTTTCTGCTGGGCGCACTCCCTGCAGACAACAGTTGCTGCGACAAGCTCTTCATGAAACGATAACAGTGATTTCTGGACTTGTGTCGTACATTAATGGCCGTTTCTGGAGACAATTATTTGAAGATTATAAAAGGATTGAAACATGCGGTAACCACCTAGAGGGTCCGGCACGACTCCTCGCTATCCGCAGACCAGAGATGCTGCAATTGCCGGCCTGCAGTCTACCGAGATTCGACAACTAACAGCTCACGGGGTACAAGGCTGCACCCCTACATGGCGACAAGATATCAGAAACACATCGCAATTTTTCCTGTGTAGTGACAAGCATCTGTTTTACGTCCCACAGCGCACGGAGCGTTTCTCGCTGATCCGATTTCCTTAATAGAAGTGCACATGCTGCTAGCCTGTTGACGATCTGCTGGAAAGCTACCTGTTCTTCTTTTAGTGCCGTTAAGTCCATGTCAGCCATTATTACTACTCGATGGGAGTGTACAACAAACCGTTCAAACACTGTACTCGGCGACGAAGGTGGTGCTGGAAGGATGGAGCTGCGGTAACACCAACAAAGAAAATCAAACAAAATACAGCACTTCATCGTAAACACTGGTGATGGTATATGATGATACAAGCAGGGGAGATTGCTTTTTCACCAATTCACAGTGCTCTAGTAGTGGGGCTGGAAGCTGCAGTCCAATTATCTGAAAGGTAATTGCATAACGCATTAAAATGACTGAGACAAATCCTATCACTTCTTTCATCTCAATGATTAATAGAATACGGTAGAGGTATATTCCACGCAGGAAAGCTGGCAGTCTAAAATTAGTAGTAATCTTTGTTTTGTTAAGCGAACTGGTAAAGTGGTAATGGTTGCAATGCACTGGTGTGGCTTATAAAGGACTCAGACAGCGACTGAAAGTTGTCAAGTTGAACTACGCTCATAGGTACTGTTGTGGTAAACCGAGTCAGCTCGAGAAGGATAGAAGGGGCAGGAAGCATTTTATTGTCTTGAATTATTGCAAATCCTGTGGGTTAACATTCACGTGGAGACGGCGTAACATGGCGTTCGAAATTTTTTGATGACCGAAGTTATCATTAGCAAAATGGAAAGGAAGTAGATCAAGCAGAACTTGGATGGGGTTCTGAAACGATTGCGGGGCCTTAGACAAGCAGAGGATCGGATAATAGCACTGTCAGTCATGCGAGGCAAAATAGTTGTGCAACAGCAATAAATAAAATCTTATCAAACAACTGTCAAAGAGCCTGATAAATTTCACACAGGAGAGAGTGGAGTAAATCCGGGATAACGGCCATGCGGGAGAGATGGGCAACGCCTGTAGTTCTTCCACGATCTGCTGTATAGCGCTGTCGGACAATTGGTAGGTAATTAGTAACGTTAGAGATTATTAATGCTGCGGATGACTATTTATTTCAACTAAAAGAGAGTAATTTCTATGATTTTAGTTTTCACTATACCATGAAATTATGTAGTATGTCAATACCTTTGAATTTAAGAATAACAACCTGTGAACAGAAAGGACACTTTAGAGTTGTTTAAGTCTAACTGCATACCGGTACGCAGATTTTGTTTGAGTTTGCATTCACAATGTTTGATGTCACGCTGTAGCCGTCTATCCCGGATGAAGAGGAAAGACAGCTATGCATCATCGGACTAGGTGGCCATCCCTTAAACGTGCCAGATATAAAGTTTTTGCGGAATCGCTATTTTTGTACAGATGCCAAATAAGTACTTTCGAAAGGCCGGCTCTTCTATGGGATTACGGAAAGAAGAAGACTTTAAAAATGCTATTAATAAAGAAAACAACGATGGTTATTCAGAGAGAAAATCTTTCATGGAGTTTAATATTCCCAAAAACGTTCTTGAGGAAAATTAAAGACCGACTCTGAATACAAAATTCCTATGGGTCCTAGTTATTGTTTGGGTTCAACCAATGAGTTATGACCACCACATAAAAAAATGAAAGCCCATGTTTTTCCCTAAACGAGAGACTGTGTATGAAGTCTAGCTTATGATTTCACTGTATAGCTTCGCATGCAACATAAATTAAATAGTGGGAAAAAAAAGTTGATCAAAACTGCCCTTGGCCTGTGATTATAAATTAAAAGAAACAAGTCTTCATTGCAAAAGTTCTGAACAATATTTCATCTTTGCTAGCTAGACCCAAACCCCACACAAACACAGGTAGGCCTAGAAAAATTAAAACTACATACTTCACGTCGAAATAAAGTATTAAAAAGTTAAAATTGAAACTAGATGCGAAAGGGAAAAATGAGGCCTATTGTAAAAAGAAAATAGTGAAAAAGACTCTGAACAGGAAGGTTAAAGGTACTTCAGACAGTTCACCCTCATCAGGCAGTTAGTAACGTTAGTGATTGTTACTGGTAAGGATGTGGCTGATGGCAATTTTGCGAACTACATAGTTAATATAACATATAATAACAGTAATAATAATATCGGGGACTAAATTAAAGACTCATAAATGTTGTAGACCACACAGTTGCGGTTTGGTTAGAATAATGTTTATTCAGAAAGCAAACTAACAGCGAAAGTGGTAGTATTTCGAGTCACTGTTATAATCGAGCGTATATCCACTTGACACAGTTCGATGATTAACAATCTCATCGTGTGACACAAGTCCAATACCGATATTTACATGAAAAGTTAAAGTTCACACCAGGCGCGTTGCTTCTCACCGCTTAGGGAGTAATTCCCGCGATACCACACAACGCGGAATTCTCTAAGTCGTTCCACTGCCTAGCTGCCTGAAGACCGACTGTCCGCTTTCGCTTCTCAATCCGAACTGTACCCTTTGGTGTGTCCAGACGAACTGACCGCTATCGCGTCTGCCTGTCCCTGGCCACGTTCCCGGGCGCCGAATATCCTCGCTCAACTGACTAGTGCAATTCCCTTTCCTGAAGCCGTCCACCTGATTGGTTACAGCTTATTCTACATTATTTTACATTTTAACATATATAAATAATCCAAACTTGACCACTTCCATGTTCTAAATAACGTAACAATAATATCCTTTACATAAAAAGCGTTAATCCCTTTACATAAAACCAATACAATCCCCTTCTTAACTTTGAATGTCAATGCCAGTAACCTTGCACCAATGTGCTTTCTGATAAATAAATGAATAACAAAAGTAACTATTATGCACTAAACTTCCCAACAAATATTCTATTACCCAATGATTCAATAACGTGTCATGCTGTCATTGTTCATTGTGTTTTGTGTGGAGGAAATTATGATCTGATGTTTAACTGAAAACACTGATAACTTAAATCGAATGTATCTTTTAAACAAATAAAGTTACATAGTTGATATTTACAATATTTGTCATTTTAATGATGTTCTTCTATATGAAATATCGATTGTTATGATCGACCAAAGCGTTCAGAGTTTAGCATTGAGATCTTTGTTACAACACTTCTTAATATCACTTTAACAGTAAATTCTAAACTATTATAGATATGATCAGTATTCAAGTTTTATAGGGATCACAGTGAAAATTTGTGAAGAATGGTAGATTAAAATTACTGTGGCTTGATTCCCTCCATTACTACAGAATTAAATATTTTTCATAATTATTCGATCGTAGGTCTGCCATATTTAACACTGCTATGTATCCTTGGCCACAAACGTCTTCTACTGGGTTTAGTTATGACATAGGTTCTCTTCTGTCGCACTCGCACACTATAGCGCTTATGCCTCAATAGACAATAGGTGCCTGTGAGTTTCTACATCTCGTGGTGAATCTGCGCTCTTTGTGGCAAACGTTCCTGGGACGACAGGGTTCGTTTCACAATTTCAGGAAGGCTGTCTCTTTCGGCTATTTAATTAAATGAGAGCGAAATGCTCGTTAACTCACACATCTCCACTTCATAACATGTTGGTATACCATATATGTTATGAAGCAGCACCCAAACTTATAAAAAACAAATTCATAATACAACAACTTAAATATCCTAAGCGCCAGGTCAATAGTGTAATTATTTGTAGTGTTGTTGATTCAGCATGCTTTAAATTTAAAGATACTTATATCTACCATTAATTATGAATTGTGGCATATCAATTAAATGCCAAATAAGACTATACATCTATCAGAATCGACTAACTTTTGAAATGCCACAGAAGTATATGCACTACTGCGCTTACTTTCACAGAACCTTTTTGTCACAACGAAGTCTCCAGCGCCGCCGCACATATTCGGTACCGGATACCCCGCCGAATTTCTGGATGGCTCTGCAGTCCATCGCCAACGTTTTTCGGGAACAAATCTGCTGAAATACGAACCAGGTGTAGAAACCAGAAAACAAACACTTTCCGAAACCATCCAGGATCTGCACTTAACAATTCTCCCAGTAGTATCGATAAAAGCAGATCTTATTCAATGATCCTGACACGTAATTCAAGTCCCTCTAGAGACATGTACCTCGTGACAAATTCCCAATCGACTTCATCGGCAAATTAATATTTTCTTTTAATTTAAATAACTCCCAGAAACTCAAAACTAACAACAGATATGAACAAATCTCACCCCTCGTTTAATTCCGAGCAGTGAAGCTGCGTACACAAATCGATACTCGTACAACAATAAATTATTCCTCCAATATGTTCTCAGATTAGTACATAAACATACATCTGTCTTCCTAGGTAAGCATTATTAATTTTCGTTTTCCCAATTTCTCCAACCCCCATGCACCGAAATTAGATTGACCGTAACTTATAATTTGGAAATTATAACAAACATAAAACTATATAAAACTATCCAAAAACTTAAGCCTAACACATACATACACATAACTAAATCACTTATATATCTCCAAAAACGTAATTTATGTGAACACTGTGCACTGACATAACTGAGTTCTCCGACCTCCTCGCGCTCAAATTTGTGCCTGCCGTTACATCACATAAATTATAACTATAACGTCGTGAAATTTCAGAATCAACAGTACCATTAAATTCTGCTGCGGTTTGATTTAACCCTGAATCACATTAATTGCAGATCGCACATCAAATTCAGATCCACATATATTCTCAAACAAACATTCAAGACCCACAGATCCATCCAGAATTTCGGTTTCACCTCCATTAGTAGAAAGATACGCACAGATTTCTTTCTCTGAAATATCAATACCTGCAGCTTCAACTTTTATCACATCATTACTTCCTTCAGAGATAATTCACCAATATCCGCCGATACACACACAAATTCATCAACAGCTGACAAGACTAATGGTACGCCGCCATTATTAACCTCCTTAATAACTTTCACCGTCATAATATCACCTGAAACTTCATCACTATAATCGTTACCGCTGGCTAGTACCTCTTTAGAGTTTTCTATACCATCTCACTCCACCAAATTCAGCCCAATATCAGGCTCGTTTTAGCACATAAAATCTCTCATTGTATTAACATTCACACAGCTTTTTGTGTCACATTCATAAAGCAAATCATTTAGCCCTAAATCGTCGTCATCGCCTTTATCGTTATCTTTCGCTATTTTAGGATGACACCTTTTACATACGGTCTGATTTGAAAATTTACATATTTATTCTCATCTAATTTGATTTCAATAGTCTGACGCCTTTCTGTCTATTTATTAACACCAATCACATTCCCGTTTACTCGCGTCCTATTCATCGCCAGTTTTTACTGCCATCTCCGGACCTGAGATGCGGCGAAACTTCGTTTCCTGATCTTCCATTACCCGGGTGATTTCGCCAAGTGAAGGTCCCTCAAATCTACGTTCTTGGTGCAGTTCCCTGTGACGAAAGTATCCGTTCCCATTACCCCTTTTAAATTTATCATTGGATGTGGCGTAGCTATCATTTCCGTATCAGAACTGCTGTTTGCGTTCCATTGATAACTTCCCGGATGTCTTTCTTAGTAATCACTCGGACTGTAGCTATTACTTCCACTCTGAAAAATATTTGTCTGCTTACTTGGTAGTTTAAATTTCGACCCCCGTTGTAAATTTTCAAAAAGTCCAATAATTCGTTGCTATTGAGTTTCTAGGACTGTGCACTAGATCCCACTACAAATTTTCCGGTAACCGCCTTTTGAACGTCGTAATTTCATTAAGCACTCCCAATGAACGTTTCATATGCATTAATCTCGCAATTTCACGTTTACAAAATCGTCGCCTCGACCCGTTCCCGTATTTAAATGTTGGCTTGTTCAGAAATTCATTTTGTACTCGCATTTGCTTCGTTTCGCTCCAGAACCTGTTCAGGAAACTGCTTTCAAATATTTCATAGGTAGCGAACGTATGACTGTGTTTATTTGCCCACGATTGCGGCTCACCTTCCAAATGTTTTTAACGAATGTTATCTTCTCCTCGTCCTACATTCCCCTTATAAAACGATCCCTGCTTGCTGATAGAAAATTTACTAGGTGATATTTACCGTCGTCTCCAATACCTCTGGCCAATACTGAGTTTATCCACGAAACACTGATCCCTGTAGCGGTGTGGTGTGCAGCTAAGGAATTCAACTCACTTTTTGTTTCACTGATTTGCTTTTCAACTTCACTATTTTAATTTTAATGTCAGATTCTAGTTCTTCCTTTATTTTATCTATTTCTTTCTACCCTTTACCTGTTCGAATGGGTAAGTTGCTACTAGCCTCTGTCGTCATAGCCACTGGAGCATCTTGCCTACTCATACAATATCTTACGTTGCCTCCCAGATCTGCCTGCAACTTCTCCACCTTATCACTGAAATTATTCTGCGCTGATCTACCTTAGAGTCAGGTATGCCAACTTCCTCAGAAATTTTGGCCGTTTCATCTCACATGGTTTTTAATTATCCGTCTATCAATTCCTCGATGCCACTAGCAATTTTACCTACTTCGTCTATCACAACCGAAGAGCTATTTCTGATTGAACTGACTCAATTTTTAAATTTACGTCACCCATATTAATTTTTAATCCCATATCGGTTTTAATAGAATCAATTTTGGATCCCAATCCCCTTATCATTAGCATTAATTGCGACATCATGACTCCCCCAAATTCATGTCCCTTGCCTGATTACCTAGTATTTCTCATACTAAATTCACCACCGATCACGCTCTCCCGCTCCGACTTCGGACTAAGGGGTTCGCTAGTATTTTCGGATCCACCCAAACTTGCGGAGGGACCCTGCTTGCGGAGGGACTTCCAAACATCTTTTACATTGCCCTAAGCATGAACCAGCTTCCAGTACACATTGTTTTTCATCTAAATATACAAATATTATAAAATTTCATTATTTCAAACATCATTTAGCTTTTTCCATACATACATTACAATACTTTAAATTTTTTGTCACAAATAAATGAGCTTAACCAACAAAGAATACACAGTTACATAATAAAAACCTACTTCTAATCGATTTATGTGTTACACGTGCCCGATGTTTCATTGAGGTTTTCCGACAGCGATACTGCAATGAAACATCAATAACACTTAAAAATAGTGTTGGGCGCTGAAAAATTTTGTACAAACACATTATACAAAGTACTACACTTAAATGTTTACATAAAACACTGTTTCACCAAGTATTAAAACAAAAAATGAAATTCTTCATTTTTCTGTTCTAATACTTGATGAAACAGTGTTACAATTAGTTTAAAATTGATTATGGCATACTACAAGAAACGGAACAAACCTCTGGCAATAACATATGTAGATTTTAAGAAGGCATATGCTGTCTCCACAGACCTTCAGTATAAAAATTTTTAAGAAATATAGGACTCCATCCAAAATTAATTAAAATAATACAACTCACTCTAACCAACACCAAATCAAAAGTGAAGTTTAGAGGAGAAATTTCGGAACCATTCCTCATAAAAACATGCTTAAGACAAGGTGACTGCCTATCACTATTACTGTTCAACTCTGCACTGGAATACATAATGAGAGAATGGTACAAGGACAATCCAAAGATGGCAATAATTGGAAGTGCAAAAGATGATATTAGCTCAAACGGCTTGGGATGATCTTGCTCTCCTAGCCAACACTGTTCAAGAAGCCAGGCAAAAAATGAAACCAGTACAATAAATAACAGAGGAAGTAGGCCTTAGAATATCTTTTGAAAAAACGGTGATTATGCTAACTGATTCACCACTTGCAAGCAAAATTACAATAGGAGAACAGGAAATCAAAATTGTTCATAAATTTAAATATTTAGGCGAAATAATAACATACAATCTAAATGAGAAGCCATCATGGCACAATAGAATAAAAAAAATGAACTACGTAAATTACATTATCAGAACTACATACAACAAAAAAAGCCTTTCTATACATGCAAAATTAAAACACTATAAAACAGTTACACAACCAGAAATAACGTATGCAGCTGAAACTATCTTCAAAACAACTAATACAGCAGAAATTGACGGAATACTAAAAATAGAAAGAAGAATAATTAGGACATGTATAAATAAACAGTATAAAATAAATGGACATTGGAGAATAGCATCAAATGAAACAGTATATAAGAAAATAGAACCAGTCATGTGCACAATCAGGAAGAAACACATCTCATTCTTTGGACATCTGGTGAGAGCTCCAGAAAAGAGAATTATTAAAAAAATAATACAAAAATTGTGGAATAGCAAGAGCGACATTAAAGGGATCACAGAAATTAAGGAAGATATAGAAGAACTTCAAATTATAGTAGATGACCTAAAAAACAAGACAGAGAAAACCAGAATACTGCAAGACCCGCAAACCAGACTACAAATGAAAATCAATAAAAGGAGAACAGGAAGAGTGGTCTCAGATGAAGAAAGAAAGAAAATATCTGAAAGAATGAAGAAATATTGGGCAAACAGAAGAGTACAACACCTTTCATATAACAATAGACTCTAATAATTATATTACCTAAATATAATATTAAGTTGTTGTTGAACCAAATTGTATCCCTGTGTAACAACTTGTTTACAACTTTGTATTTTTGAATAGAGTTGTCCAATGAAGGCCATAAAATAAATAATAATAGAGAAACAGTGTTTTATGTAAACAGTTATGTATAGTATTTTTGTGTAATGTATTTGCAGAATATATATATATATATATATATATATATATATATATATATATATATATATATATATATATATATACAGTTTTCATTGAATTTAGTTAATCTAAACCTAGTTGTCACTGTATGATCATTACTAAACTACGTTTTGTCTGCTGCAAATATACATTCAGTTCATTAACAAAACAAAATACTCAATACACTACATAAACTTTCACCCTTTGTCTGCCTATTAGCAGTATTCCATTACTTTCAACATCAACACTTTATCTCCCATTCACTCATTTGGTGGTCTTTCTCATCACACTGCAACATTCCATTACTGCAGTCTTTATATAAGTCATAGCCTGGAGTTCACATGTAATGTATATCGCATTATGCTATATCGAAACTGAAACGTATGAACGTATGGACATGCATCGGTAGTCTGATAATTGAAAAGCTTTTTCCAACATAACAACACTTGGAAATACAACATCAAGTACAAGAACATATAGAATAAAATACTGATCGACTAAATACATATACACGTTTTCATTTTGCCCTGTATTACTCATTTCTGTTGACATAAGGTTTTAAATCTACAATGTTACGAACACCCCATGACTTCTTTAACTTAGGATAAACAAGATAATAGGCATTAATGTGTAGAGTAACTTGCACTTCAATGGGACTGTTAAAAATATATTTAAGCTTAGTTAGAAATTTCTTGGTTTATTTCACTAGACTTATCATGAAGTTTTACGAGAACTAAATCACCAATTTTGAATTTGGTTACTTTAAGGCCCTTATCGTACCTTCCACTTTTTCTTTCGTCCGTTTTCTTACTAAGTCTTTTTTTTTCTTTCAAATTTAGTTCTACATAATGTGGAAATTGTAAGACTTCTTCAATCATACTTTTGCTCTCATAATGAAGTAGCATTTCCTCAGGTGTAAATCCTGTAGTTTCATGATGGAGGGTATTCATTACACTTTACAAGTCTGCAATAAACCTGCCCCATATCTTATGATTGTGGTGGGTGTGAGTTGTTATTTAGTAGCAAATCATCTATATCTGGTTTCCTCTTTGGTTTCCTGATTTCTACGTCATTCACGGTCCTTGTTAACTCTTGCGACCATATTGTAACCTCAGGTGGCTCTTTCGGTTTTCTGATTTCGAAGCCTTTAACAACTCTAATCAAATCTTGCCCAACTATCATATTATCAGAAGGCTCTTTCTTTTTCGGTTCGGTATCTACAGCCGGATTTTGTTTAGAAAAGACTTCGTTTTGCTTTTCAGATAAATTTTGCGTTATGATTTGTTCTTTTTCCAATGTTTCTACGTTTTCTTCGTCTGAACTATCACTTATATCACATTCACTGTCTGATTCTAGCATGAACGCTACTCTTAGACAACGAGCCAGCTCTCCTTTTGACCTTTCTTTAGTTTTCTCAATTTCAAGTTTCCGACCCTTTCCTAAAATTTCTACTTAATTTTCAGACACAGGCGTTTCTTCAGTATCACTTTTGATGTCAACTTTAACTTCATATTTCGTATAATCGTCTTGGATTTCAGTGGTTCACATAGATTCATCCGAATCTATATTCTCATGATTATCAACAATATTTACTTGTACGAGTTTTTCGTCAGCCAGGATTGCCTCATCCACACTATTGATGATTTCATCCTCCTGCAGATCCCTATTTATACCGACCATTTTTCATATTTTTAGTACCAATTTTCCTAATGTCGGCTCCTCGTGTGCTTTGCTCAGCGCCTTGCTTTCTCTTACCAACCTCTTCCTCTAAAATTGCTGCTCGCGCATCTTGCTCGGCGCTAACTACTTCGATCTCCTTTTCATTTTAGGACAACGTCCGCTTTCCGACGTTTCCACTTTCGATTCCCTCTTTTATTAAATCTCTGATTGTATAACTCTTTTCAGAGTTTTCCAACTCATATTGCATTATACTGTAAAACCAATCGTCGCGTCCTTCTGCGATTCTTGAAGTCTCTCTTCCGCAAAAGTTGTCTATCTTTTCACTTTTACTTAATAAAATTTCCAATTCTCTTTTCATGTCGGTGATATTCTCCAATGAAACAGGTCCACTGAATTCCCTTGAAACATCTTCTCTTCCTACTGTCGCCACTACAGCCGCATGATGGATGGCCGATCTCTCCGCCAAGTTCAATGCACGCTGTGGCTTAGTTTCCACGCTGTTGCATGCAGCATATTCCCTTGTTCATGATTCATACATGCCCACATCTTTTGTTCCCCGTGCACCATCTTATGATGCAGCTCTGCACCTTGCTCGTGTCTTAAATGCACTTTGCTAGATCCGGAATGGTTTCTTTAGTTTGGGCCCTTAACACTTGTCTGTGTAAAACTGGCCCAGGGTTATTGTGCGGTTCGGCTTCCAGTGGATCCCCCAGGAACGCCTCAAACAAGATGAGGGTAACCCCATTGTTTGCATGGTAGAGTAATTATGGTGTAGCGTACATGGAGAAAGTGTTTGTGCAGCAATCGCTGACATAGTGTAGCTGAGGCGGAATAAGAGGAACCAGCCCGCATTCGCCGAGGCAGTTGGTAAACCGCCTTAAAAACCATCCACAGACTGGCCGGCACACCGGACGTTGACACAAATCTGTTGGGCGGATTTGTGCTGGCGACCGACACGCCTTACCACCCAGAAAGAAGGGTGTTAGAACGCACGGCTATCCGGGCAGGCAAGTTTCACGGTAAAAATGCCCTAGCGCGAAATGACATGTTACCGCAACCTCTGCGTCTACCTCTTTACATCATATTTACTTGGTAACGTTCGTTCTCATTTGGTTCATTATGATCGTGATTTTCCCTACTCCGTATGTTATTGTTTTGGCGATAACCACAGTTTCATCTCCAGTGATCCTCGTCTTCTGCTCTTTCCAAAAACGACGAGAATCTTTCGTGGTTACTTCCCACATAATGCTTTGAATCCTCTGGGAGATTTTTCTATAGTTCCCACGCTATTTTGGATTCCATTCATCTATTTCTCAAGTGTGTCAGTATTCGATACCACATTTTGCAAAATACTTCATAGAGTTCTTGCCCGTGTTGTCGTATAATCTGCTCATGATAAACTCTCGCCATATACAATCTTGACCAGTATTCCTCTATAAATTTTTGTTTATATTCGCCAAATGACATTTATTCAGTATCCAAATTTAATCCCCATCTTTTCGCATCGTCAGCTAAGGCGCTAATGACCACATTGATCTTTTCCTTATCCGTTACATACCCAGGAAATTTCGTTTCACAATTTTTCAAAAAATCTAAGGAGTGCCATCCATTATATCTTTTTGCTGGATCGAATCGTTCTTCACCCTCCAGTAATTTGTTACACATTATTCTGACAATTACATAATACGGTTTTTCTCTCATTTTCTGTTCAAGGTTGCTCACTTTACCTTGAATCTGGGAAGTGTTCTGTTAACATTTCTTTTCGCAAGTTACCACTTGGATACTCAGTTCTTTTTCAGAATCATTCACCGTTTGTCTCAACTGAGAAATTTCGGTGTTATATTTCTTTATTAATTCAGTTTTGAGGTTGAAAACTTTCCAAGCAACATTTTTTATCACCAAAAGTTCTACATTATCTTCAATGTTCATTATTTCTGTATCAAACCTATCGTTGATGTCATTGATCTGTCCCTGCATGTTGTCGACATTGTTACTGATACTGTCTTATTCATTTTTTTTTAAGTCCTTGATTGCATTACGGACAACATCTACTTTTGAGTTCACTTCTTCGAACTGTTTGCTGATGTTAACACCTTGCATTTCACTTAGATGGCTTGCTTTCTCAAATGTTTTACGATGGTTCAGATGACTCTGAGCACTATGGGACTTAACATCTGAGGTCATCAGTCCCCTAGAACTTAGAACTACGTAAACCTAACGAACCTAAGAGC
The DNA here is from genome assembly GCF_023897955.1 of Schistocerca gregaria. NCBI lineage: Eukaryota > Metazoa > Arthropoda > Insecta > Orthoptera > Acrididae > Schistocerca > Schistocerca gregaria. Next base: position 715,977,591 of record NC_064931.1, read on the forward strand.
ATCACACATCCATGCCCGAGGCAGGATTCGAACCTTCGACTATAGCGGTCTCGCGGTTCCAAACTGAAGTGCCTAGAACAGCTCTGCCTCACCCACCGGCCTCAAATGTTTAAAGCTGGTTCGTAATACAACTACCTTGTGTTGCTATTTGTGCTTTAATTTGGTTGTTAATATTACTGTCTTGTGCTTTAATTTGATGACCTTTTGCTGTAATTTATGCATACAACATTTTTAACAATTCGGTCATATCCAGTGGTTTTTCGCTTTCTTGTTCTAAGGCGTCGTCATATTCAGATTCTGCTTCTCGCGTTTCGCTCGTTTCACTTTCGACTTTCGATGAACTGAACATATCCACAGAGTCGTTTACATAACCATTGTCTTCAGTCGTGTCGTCTTTCCTACCTCGTTTTATTTTCGATGAGCTCATCATGTGAATTTGATCATTTTCTTGCATATGGTACTCCACATAAGCTTGTTGCCGTCCCGTGGCGTCATGTGTGTTATTGTCTAGCGAAATACTGCCACCTAATACGCTAGGTACTTTTTCGTCATGCTCGTTCTGACCTACTGTTGTCTTTGTATCCATTTTCATTGTGTTAATACTTTCTATTTTATCTTTCGCAGGCCTGTAAATTTTTCTATTAATTATTTTGCCTGATTTATTGCAAGTTCGCGCCATTGGACATTCAATACTCGTCTTATAATTGTTTTAGACCGGCTATTTACGTTATGACTGTATTTTGGAGAGTAAAAAAAAATCCTCGCCATTGTTTTCCGTGCGCCAGTGTCTCTCCGTTTGTGCACAGTGTTTTCTCCTACGTTTGTGTCTCCACCTGGACGTCTGCATCTGTTTTCAACTGGTGCCGCCCTTCATTACAATGTCTATCGTCGAACGACGTGTTCATCTTGTGTTTACCATGTTTTTAATTTTGCTGTGCCTTCCGTGTATTTATGTTGCGTCTTTTGGCCGAAGAGCGGCGTATGTAGGCCACTGCCGGCCCGTCTCAGCTGAGGCATGAAATTACAATAAAGGAAAAAAAAATAGAGAGTAAACTGACGAATATCCTGTCACGCGGCGCCACGTATAACAGTAGCTTGATATACGTGCAATGCACTAGCGTGTACGTCACTCTTCCCTAACAATCTAACCTTTAGTCATGTCCCAGGAAAAGCCACTTATAATAATAGCCTGTCGTGACGCAAAGTAGTGTTACCCTCTGAGAGGATTTGTAATTTCGACAGTGCGTGAATATCTAATGGATAAAGGTAGCAGACGGTAGATTTGAAGATGGTGAATTTAACAGAAAAACTAAACAAGCTTTAAACTTTGGGATTTAATGAAGGTAGTAAATTTCGTATGCGAAGGAAGAAGTAAACGGTCGCCAGCCCATTTAGCCACATGAATTTGAAAATATATGTTTAAGAAAATTAAATATTACTTCTTAAAGTTACTTTCACTAATATTCCACTTTGAATAGTATACAGGATGCAAATGGACACAGGGTACTCTGAGCTGTGCGTAGCAGTAGTCATCAATACTCTACGTCCTAGTACTCATAGAAAGCAAAATTTGTACCACACTCACACTAATAAGAGCTACACTGAAGATTGTTACTGGGATCGGTACTGAAATGTTACTGCAAGAAGTGCAGAACTAAATTTAGCCAGGAGGGTGTTCTGACCTAACTGACTTATAAATACCACATTCCAACAACCTTTCTAATATGAGAAGAATTTGGTGGAGAACCGTAAACTGATATTGTATCACTTGTCAAACTCAATGATTATTTCAGTAGTAAAATTCAATTTAGCTAAATTTAATTCTTAGCTTCACTTGAAATAGTTTATGTTTTTACTTTTCAAGGCAAATTATTCAACACTGAGCTCAATTAACATCAAAAATTCGTTCATGATAATAATCAAAGCTAAATTAAGTTTGAAATGAGTATAACTTATTAGCATTTTTTCATCACTTGTGAAGCAGGTATTTTAGACATTAACATTTACACAGTCTGACACTGAAGTTTTGCAGACGATACTTTGCAATAAATTGAGAGTATTTTAGTAAATTTCTGACTAGCTTCACTTTTAATCAAAATATCCACGGGTGTACTGCCGGTCTATAGTGTCCAACGGGCACAATATTTCGGCGATCAAACATGTCGCCATCATCAGGTGAACTGACGGACTGAGCTCCTGTGAACGTGCCGGCACGGAGATCCGTACGCTATGGCTGCTCAGGGGGAACTGGGTTCGGTCGCGGCGGCGGCCGATTTAAATACCCTCCGCCCGCGGCGCGCTCCCTCCGCCGTCCGCGCCCCGCGCCACGGTCTCGCGGTGGAACAGATTGCGACGGCGTCTGAGATGACGTCGGTGTGATGGCTCTGTCCGCCGTGGTCGTCACAACTATGCGTTTGCTCGATTTACTCTTGATTAACCCAATCGCTGGTTCCCAAGCCTTGCTAAGATTATAGCCACAGTCACGGTTTATGAGGTCGTCATTGGTGCGAATTTCGATGGCCTCTCTAACAACGCTGTCCCAGTATCTCGACGTCTGTACCAGAATCCTCGTGCGGTCATACACCATAGCGTGAATTTCCGACAAACAATGTTCAGCGACCGCCGACTTGCTCGGATACATTAGTCGAGTGTGCCTCTGGTGTTCACGGCATCGATCCTCGACAGTACGCATCGTCTGACCAATATACGACTTGCCACATTGACACGGAATCTGGTACACGCCAGCCATCCTCAAACCGAGGTCATCTTTGGCGCTCCCCACCAGTGCACGAGTTTTATTCGGAGGACAAAACACAGTTCTGACACGGTGTTTCTTCAGAATGCGGGCGATTTTCCCCGAGAGTGCGCCTGTGTGTGGAATAAATGCTGTGCCTACCTCCTCCCTCGTGACTTCATCCATATCAACAGGTTGTGCTGCAGAGGTTGGGCGGAGAGCACGTTGGATCTGCCACTCTGAGTACCCATTTTTTCGAAACACAGTTCTCAGATGTTCCAATTCCTGGGGTAGACTCTCTGTGTCAGAGATAGTGCGCGCCCTATGTACTAGAGTTTTAAGTACCCCATTCCTCTGTGAAGGGTGGTGGCAGCTGTCTGCGTGCAAATACAGATCAGTGTGTGTTGTCTTTCGATACACCCCATGACCTAGGGTGCCGTCAGCCCTTCTCCTGACCAAGACGTAAAGGAAAGGTAATTTACCCTCCTTTTCAGTCTCCATAGTGAATTTGATGTTGGGGTGTATGGAGTTTAGATGTGTAAGGAAGTCAAGGAGTTTATCCATACCATGTGGCCAGATGACGAATGTGTCGTCCACGTAACGGAAAAAGCAAGTAGGTTTCCATTCGGATGACGACAGGGCTTCCTCCTCGAAGTTCTCCATGTACAAATTCGCCACCACCGGTGAGAGTGGGCTACCCATGGCGACTCCCTCCGTTTGTTCGAAGTATTCTCCATTAGAAAGAAAATACGTGGAAGTCAAGACATGCCTAAAAAGTTCAGTGGTATTCTCGTCAAACCTCTGACCAATCAACTCTAGCGACTCTCGCAGGGGTACCCTCGTAAACAAGGAAACGACGTCAAAACTCACCATGATATCTGACTCATCCAACCTGAAGCTATCAAGGCGTTTAACAAAATCCACGGAATTACGGATGTGATGAGGGCATTTACCCACATAAGGACTTAATATTCCCGTCAGGTATTTGGCCAACAAATATGTAGGTGCCCTGATGTTGCTGACAATGGGGCGTAATGGTACCCCCTCTTTGTGAACCTTCGGGAGTCCATATAGTCTAGGCGGTACCGGACCTTGGGGTAACAATTTCTTAGCGTCACCCTCCGGTAAATCTGCGTCCTTGAGAAGAACCCTCGTCTTGTTCTCCACCTTCTTTGTAGGGTCAACGCTGATCTTCCTGTAGGAGTCGTCATTTAGCAGGCTCTGCATCTTATCAGTGTATTCCTTACGGGAGACAACAACTGTAGCATTGCCTTTGTCAGCCGGTAAGACAACAATTTCAGAGCGTTCCCTCAGATCACGAATGGCCGCCCTCTCTTTACAGCTGATATTTGATTTCATCGGCTTGGATTTCGTCAACGCACGACAAGTTTCACGACGTATTTCCTCGGCTGATTCTGGCGGAAGTCGAGCTCAGTCCGTCAGTTCACCTGATGATGGCGACATGTTTGATCGCCGAAATATTGTGCCCGTTGGACACTATAGACCGGCAGTACACCCGTGGATATTTTGATTATCAAATACGCCGGGAGAAACTCAAGAATCACAGCTTCACTTTTAATTATCCTTGCACACCTGACAAACATAAATAAAGATTAATAGTGCATTTGGAACTGGATACTCGGTTATATAAACACCTAGGAGAGGATCTTGCATAGGTCCATGATCAAGATAAAAGTGAGGTTGTTACACATAGGCTTACAGCACTTGGGTTATTATTAATATCACTCACACAAATTAACTGGTCCATGCTCTAATACTTATCTGTATGTATGAAATCGGTGGATCAGTGGCGAAGTAGTGGTGGCAAGCGACATGGCTACTAACTGTACTCTCGGCTCTTGATTTTTGAATGATCTATACAATTTCTTCTAGGCGACGGATTTTTAATGTGTTAGAGCCATTCCGTATTGCCAAGAGCACCATGCAACAGCCAAATCCACATCCAAGGAAAAATTCCTTGGAAAGCGGCTTCCAGTGGCCTCCCTTGGCACCGTCGATGTACACCGTGCAACGGCAAACCACTGACTTCGTACCGTTTGCACCAAGTAGCCGCTTAGTTCGATCGCCAAATCGACCTTTCACATCGTGCCGAGCGGCTTCCGTTGCGGAGGGACTTCCCTATATCTTTTACATTTTACGATACAAGTGCCCTAAGCATGAACCAGCTTCCGACATACATTGTTTTTATTCTGAATATGCACATATTATAAGATTTCATTATTTTAAACGTCATTTAGCTTTTTCCATACATACATTACAAAACTCTAAATTTCCTGTCACAAATCAATGGCCTTAATCAACTAAGAATACACACTTAGTAATTACAGATAAACAGTTACATAATATAAACGTACTTCTAATCGATATAAGTGTTACAATTTCATATTCCGCAAATAACACTTTCCAAAATCCAATCCTGTTCCCACATTTTGCAAGATTCTTATCCCTCAACTAACACTTTCCAAATTCACGCCCGGACGAGCCTCCAACTGCGAGCTAACGTCCCAAAGATGTTTGGGCTTACATGCGTTTCGTCTTTGTCGAAATGTCTTGGCCCAGACTCGTCGCTTTAGATGCCCTAAATTAGACACCCGTGACCCTTTGGTTAAATACTCTGGCTGATGGCAAGTTGGCAAAATACGAAGTTAATATAACATATAATAACAGTAATAACAATATCAGGAACTAAATTAACGATCCATAGATGATGTACGCCACACAGTTGCGGTTTGGTTAGAATAATGTTTAATCAGAAAGTAAACTAATAGCGAAAGTGGTCGTATTTATAGTTACTGTTACACTCGAACGCATATCGATTTGACGTAGTTCGATCATTCACAATCTCATCGTGTGACACAAGTCCAAAACCGATATTTACATGAAAAGTTAAAATTCACACCAGGTGAGTGGCTACTCGCCACCCAGAGACTAAGTCCCGCGATACCACACCTACCTAAGGACTGACTGTCTACTTTCGCGTCTCAATAGAAACTTTACTCTCATGTGTCTCCAGTCGAACTGTCCGCTTTCGCGTCTGTCCGTCCCCGGCTACGTTTCCCGCGCGCCGAGTATCCTCTCTCAAGTGACTAGGGCAGTTTCCTTTCGTGAAACTGTCCATCTGATTGACTACAGCTTATTCTACATTATTTAACATTTTAACACATTTAAATAATCAAAGCTTGACCACTTTACCGTTCTAAATAAAGTAACAATAGTAGCCATTAAACAATAAACGTTAAATTCTTTTACATAAAATCAACACAATCTCCTTCTTAATTTTGAATGGCCTCGCCATAGCCTTGCACCAGCGTGCTTTCTGATAAATAAATAAAGAACAAAAGTAATTATTATGCACTAACCCTTACAACAAAAATTAAATTACCTAAATGTACAATAAGATGACATGCTGTCATCGTTCATTGTGCTTTGTGTGGAGGAACAGATGATCTCAAACTTAGCTGAAAATAATGATAATTTTAATTTACTACATATTTTAAACAAATAAGGTTACAGAGTTTATATTTACAAAGTTTGTCATTTAAATGAGGCTCTTCTATATTAAATGATGATCGTTAAGATTGACCATAGAGTTTAGATTTTAGCATTCAGGTCACTATTACAAAACGTGTTAGTTCCACTTTAACAGAAAATCCTAAACTATTAAAGATATGATAAATATTGAAGTTTTATTAGGATCACCATGAATATTTATGACGGCTGACAGATTAACATTACTGTGGCTTCATTCCCTGAATTACCACAAAATTAAATAGTTTTCATATATGTTTCCCTTCATGGCCGATCGTAGGTGCCCCATATTTCACACTACTATTGGAACTTCTGACGGCCTTGGGAGAGCCAGTCCTGACAAAACTCTACCATCTGGTGAGCAAGATGAATGAAACAGGCGGAATACCCTCAGACTTCAAGAAGAATATAATAATTCCAATCCCAAAGAAAGCAGGTGTTGACAGATGAGAAAATTACTCAACCATCAGTTTAATAAGCCACAGCTGCAAAATACTAACACGAACTCTTAAAGACGAATGGAAAAACTAGTAGAAGCTGACTTCGGGAAAGATCAGTTTGGATTCCGTAGAAATACTGGAACACGTGAGGCAATACTGACCTTACGCCTTATCTTAGAAGAAAGATTAAGGAAAGGCAAACCTGCGTTTCTAGCATTTGTAGACTTAGAGAAAGCTTTTGACAATGTTGACTGGAATACTCTCTTTCAAACTCTAAAGATGGCAGGGGTAAAATACAGGGAACGAAAGGCTATTTACAATTTGTACAGAAATCAGATGGCAGTTATAAGAGTCGAGGGGCATGAAAGGGAGGCAGTGGTTGGGAAGGGAGTGAGACAGGGTTGTAGCCTATCCCCAATGCTACACAATCTGTATATTGAGCAAGCAGTAAAGGAAACAAAACAAAATTTCGGAGTAGGTATTAAAGTCATGGAGAAGAAATAAAAACTTTGAGGTTCGCCGATGACATTGTAATTCTGTCAGAGACACCAAAGGACTTGGTAGAGCAGTTGAATGGAATGGACAGTGTCTTGAAAGGAGGATATAAGATGAACATCAACAAAATCAAAACGAGGTTAATGGAATGTAGTCGAATTAAGTCGGGTGATGCTGAGGGAATTAGATTAGGAAATGAGACACTTAAATTGGTAAAGGAGTTTTGCTATTTGGGGAGCAAAATAACTGATGATGGTCAAAGTAGAGAGGATATAAAATGTAGACTGGCTAAGGCAAGGAAAACGTTTCTGAAGAAGAGAAATTTGTTAACATCGAATATAGATTTAAGTGTCAGGAAGTCGTTTCTGAAAGTATTTGTATGGAATGTAGCCGTGTATGGAAGTGAAACATGAACGATAAATATTTTGGAGAAGAAGAGAATAGAAGCTTTCGAAATGTGGTGCTACAGAAGAATGCTGAAGATTAGATGGGTAGATCACATAACTAATGAGGAAGTATTGAATAGGATTGGAGAGAAGAGAAGTTTGTGGCACAACTTGACCAGAAGAAGGGATCGGTTGATAGGACATGTTCTGAGGTATCAAGGGATCACTAATTTCGTATTGGAGGGCAGCGTGGAGGGTAAAAATCGTAGAGGGAGACCAAGAAATGAATACACCAAGCAGATTCTAAGGATGTAGGTTGCAGTAGGCACTATGAGATGACGAAGCTTGCACAGGATAGAGTAGCATAGAGAGCTGCATCAAACCAGTCTCAGAACTGAAGACCACAACAACAACAACAACAACAACGTCTCCTTGGCCATAACACCTTCTACTGGGTTTCCGTATGACAAAGGTTCTCGTCTGTCTCACTCGCACACTACAGAGCTTAAGCCTGAATAGACAATAGATGCCTGTGAGTTTCTCCATCTCGTTTCCAAATTTCAGAAGGCTGACTATTTCGACCATGTACTTAAATGTGTGCGAAATGCTCGTTAACTCACAAAGGAAGAGTCAAGTGACGAACTTATTGAAGAAGAGGATGAATGCGCTGGATGCGGGGAACACCACTCAAGAAAAGATGAAACCTGTGATTGGTTCAGTGTGTCAGGTGGAAGTGTTGGTTACATGAATACTGCACATCATATTTTCATGAGTACCATTGATGTGGTAATGCAACTTTTAAAAATAAATCTAAGTCTCTAATGTAAACAGTTCTTTTCATAAATTAGGCTTAGTTCTAGAATCAAATAAAAGCATAATTGATACGATTTCCCATTATTTTATATCCAAAACTAGAATATTCCTACGAGTTAATAAAAATGTTTAAAAAAGTCAAGAATTATCAAATGGTTTTTACAAATGAGGTTGTGTTTAAGCTATAATTTACCTATAATTATATCCTTGTAATATAATTTTTGCATCGAGAGTTTCGATAAGACATTTTTAAAATGTTAAAAGTTTTTCTACAATTTTCAAAAATGGTTCAAATGGCTCTCAGCACTATGGGACTCAGTCCCCTAGAACTTAAAACTACTTAACCCTAACTAACCTAAGGACATCACACTCATCCATGCCCGAGGCAGGATTCGAACCTGTGACCGTAGCGGTCGCGCGGTTCCAGACTGTAGCGCCTACAACCGCTCGGCCACTCCGGCCGGATTTACAATTTTGTCCACTGGCCATCTATCCCTTATATGTCTTGCCATATAACCCTGATACTCGGGTAAGATGGCCAAGTGTTACATAGTATTTAAGAATCTTTAGGTAGTATGAATCCCAAATGGTTCAAATGTCTCTGACGACTATGGGAATTAACATCTGAGGTCATCAGTCCCCTAGAACTTAGAACTACTTAAACCTAACTAACCCAAGGACATCACACACATCCATGCCCGATCCAGATTCGAACCTGCGACCGTAGCGGTCGCGCGGTTCCAGACTGAAGCACCTAAAACCGCTCGGCCACAGTGACTGGCTCGATTTTGTTAGTGTGTGTCAAGAAGTAGGGGCCGGAAGTCGATCGGAGAAGGTTCAGTGCAAAGGAATCGAGAAAGCAATGATACGAGGCTAGTAGAACCTCTTTTAGTACTCGTTGTTAGGTCGAGTTGAATTTGACAATCCGTACGTAATAGGACGTTTCACATAGAATAATCTGACGAAAATATGGCTACCCGTCTGAGACATACCTAGTTCGTTGTGCGTAACAGTGCGTGGCGTATGGATACGTGACATAGGCCCGCAACTGAATGCTGCTCCATGCATTCTTGCGCTGATACGGAGCGCGGTACGCTGCGGCTCCGTCACTAGTACATTGTTCGTGTGCTTTGTTCTGACTCCTACAAGTAGCAAATTAACAAACTGAAAAGAAACACTATTAAAAGGGCTCATAACCACTTAGTACTTACAATTTCTCAAACACAGTAGTGGTGGAAATGACATGCATGATGACAGAATCAAAATATAATCAAATAAGATGGAAGATGCAAGAAGGTATTGTGGTACATGGAAGAATGTAAGGTAGATGAAAGTTTAACTAGAATGTGTTCTGGCAAATATTTGCTAAACCAGATAGGGACAACGGAAACTACTGTCAGTTATTGTGGGAGTAACCTGTTTCTAACGGATTTAGTTTTTAAATGGCTGTCCTACGGTTGCAACTATTGTCAAGAGAATAGTGTGGCACTTATGTGATATAGTACAAGTATCCTTCTGTACCAACGTTCAGGAAGGTGGCGACATAAGCCACTACAGCGCGCATAAGGTGTAGTCCCCTAAAGGGATGCATCAGTAATCACTAAGTTCTTCATAACAGAGGAAGTAAAACGTAGCGTAAATTAGAAGAAAAGTGATGTTCTTAAAAGTAATTTAAGCATAAGTTTCCAACTTATTTCAAGTGAACAAATAAGAATTGATAGATCTAATTTCAAGTTATGAAGTATGCTTTCCAACGCCTAGCAATACCAAACTGCAATCAAATATTTCATCCTGTTATAGTTTTATTCATTACAAATTACGTAATACTAACTCATAACTACGGCCAAGCGCAGTGAGAATAGGACTGTCACTCTTTATAGAACAAAATACATAAAATACAAAGCACAAAAAACACAGACACAAGTACATTAAAAATAGCAAGGCAGACCTCGACAACCTTAAGCTAAACCTATTAAACATAGTCAGCAGCTAGAGCAGCAGTGGGAGCAGTTAACTCACAATTGTCAGGTTAATAACAAACTCCTTTCCACCTCTCGTCTCTCGTTTTTCAATAGAATGATGGTACCATAAGAATTAGGCACAAGTGTGTGGGAAGATTTTTATTTCAAGATCATATGAACTGGCGTAAAAATCAACATAATTTTCCGCGTCCTGTTATCAACAAATTGTCTTTTAATTAGCCCTCTCAAATGCTTCTTCGACGTCGAGTAATGTTGTTGATGTTATCGTAGCAATACGTGGCTTGCCTTCCTACACAAATACACTCCTGGAAATTGAAATAAGAACACCGTGAATTCATTGTCCCAGGAAGGGGAAACTTTATTGACACATTCCTGGGGTCAGATACATCACATGATCACACTGACAGAACCACAGGCACATAAACACAGGCAACAGAGCATGCACATTGTCGGCACTAGTACAGTGTATATCCACCTTTCGCAGCAATGCAGGCTGCTATTCTCCCATGGAGACGATCGTAGAGATGCTGGATGTAGTCCTGTGGAACGGCTTGCATGCAATTTCCACCTGGCGCCTCAGTTTGACCAGCGTTCGTGCTGGACGTGCAGACCGCGTGAGACGACGCTTCATCCAGTCCCAAACATGCTCAATGGGGGACAGATCCGGAGATCTTGCTGGCCAGGGTAGTTGACTTACACCTTCTAGAGCACGTTGGGTGGCACGGGATACATGCGGACGTGCATTGTCCTGTTGGAACAGCAAGTTCCCTTGCCGGTCTAGGAATGGTAGAACGATGGGTTCGATGACGGTTTGGATGTACCATGCACTATTCAGTGTCCCCTCGACGATCACAAGAGGTGTACGGCCAGTGTAGGAGATCGCTCCCCACACCATGATGCCGGGTGTTGGCCCTGTGTGCCTCGGTCGTATGCAGTCCTGATTGTGGCGCTCACCTGCACGGCGCCAAACACGCATACGACCATCATTGGCACCAAGGCAGAAGCGACTCTCATCGCTGAAGACGACACGTCTCCATTCATCCCTCCATTCACGCCTGTCGCGACACCACTGGAGGCGGGCTGCACGATGTTGGGGCGTGAGCGGAAGACGGCCAAACGGTGTGCGTGACCGTCGCCCAGCTTCATGGAGACGGTTGCGAATGGTCCTCGCCGATACCCCAGGAGCAACAGTGTCCCTAATTTGCTGGGAAGTGGCGGAGCGGTCCCCTACGGCACTGCGTAGGATCCTACGGTCTTGGCGTGCGTCCATGCGTCGCTGCGGTCAGGTCCCAGGTCGACGGGCACGTGCACCTTCCGCCGACCACTGGCGACAACTTCGATGTACTGTGGAGACCTCACGCCCCACGTGTTGAGCAATTCGGCGGTACGTCCACCCGGCCTCCCGCATGCCCACTATACACCCTCGCTCAAAGTCCGTCAACTGCACATACGTTCACGTCCACGCTGTGGCGGCATGCTACCAGTGTTAAAGACTGCGATGGAGCTCCGTTTGCCACGGCAAACTGGGTGACACTGACGGCGGCGGTGCACAAATGCTGCGCAGCTAGCGCCATTCGACGGCCAACACCGCGGTTCCTGGTGTGTCCGCTGTGCGGTGCGTGTGATCATTGCTTGTACAGACCTCTCTCAGTTTCCGGAGCAAGAATGGTGGGTCTGACACACCGGTGTCAATGTGTTCTTTTTTCCATTTCCAGGAGTGTAGTTCATTTATGTACCTCGAGTGTCATTGCGCCGTTTCTCTGTTCATATTGTTCTGACTTACATGCAAATTACCTAACTTTCGTTGCTAAGGTTCGATTATTTTCTTCTGCTGTGACGCAATTCTGCGACGAGGAATTTATCTTTATTTTCTGGACTTCAATTACAATGCGACAATCGTTATCCATGTAACGATAACCTTCGAGATGCGCTGAGTTTCCTTTGAAATTAAGAAAATTTCGCATAACGTGTATGGCTTCCGTTTGTATCTCAGTAGCTAAGTTGAAATAGTTCCTCCTATGAACATAGGTATTTGTGTGCATATATGTAATGCACATGTACGAACTTTCATGCTTGTCGTGGCTGCATAAATTTTGAAAAAAATGGAAATTTGTGATGAGGTCGTATGGGACCAAACCGCTAAGGTCATCGGTCCCTAAGCTTACGCACTACTTAATGTAACTTAAACTAACTTACCCTATCGACAACAGGCACACCCATGCCCGAGGGAGGACTCGAACTTCCGACGGGGGCAACCACGTGGACCGCGACAAGACTCCTTATACCGCGCGTGTAACACACGAGGCCATAAAATTTTGAATACTGTCTTGTACTATACAGCAAGGGAAGACTTGTGAATATAGCTTAATCAGATCTTATCTAGTGGAATGCAATTATAATTTGACTTCTGTCATTCGTATTGCATTGATAGGTACAAACGTGTTTTCTAAATTTTCTAACATTGTGTAACTAATTAAACATCAACATTAAGTATTGTGATCATTTTTCACTATCCTGATGTGCAGTTATCTTCTGACCATGACTTCATTCGCATTCAGCGTGTTCAGGAGAAAGTCTGCCTACCCAGGTCTTTAGATTTTGGAGGAGCAAGCCTTCTGCGTGCCAGGGACCTGGACACGGATGTTCAGTGACGTAAGGCTGGTGGGGGGTCTCTCTCACAAGAACTGACGTCTTGTCATCTTCTTTCCAGCAGCTGTGCGCATCAGGGGTTGCCTATAGAAACGACAGGTGGTCCTACATAGGAGAAGAGTGTTGAATGGTGCAACGAATAACCCATGTTGGTGTTCACACTGATTGAGATATTGATATGGTGACGCCTCTTTAGAGCCACGATTTCTTTCGTTCGATCAGGGCAGAATCTACACTCCTGGAAATTGAAATAAGAACACCGTGAATTCGTTGTCCCAGGAAGGGGAAACTTTATTGACACATTCCTGGGGTCAGATACATCACATGATCGCACTGACAGAACCACAGGCACATAGACACAGGCAACAGAGCATGCACAATGTCGGCTCTAGTACAGTGTATATCCACCTTTCGCAGCAATGCAGGCTGCTATTCTCCCATGGAGACGATCGTAGAGATGCTGGATGTAGTCCTGTGGAACGGCTTGCCATGCCATTTCCACCTGGCGCCTCAGTTGGACCAGCGTTCGTGCTGGACGTGCAGACCGCGTGAGACGACGCTTCATCCAGTCCCAAACATGCTCAATGGGGGACAGATCCGGAGATCTTGCTGGCCAGGGTAGTTGACTTACACCTTCTAGAGCACGTTGGGTGGCACGGGATACATGCGGACGTGCATTGTCCTGTTGGAACAGCAAGTTCCCTTGCCGGTCTAGAAATGGTAGAACGATGGGTTCGATGACGGTTTGGATGTACCATGCACTATTCAGTGTCCCCTCGACGATCACCAGAGGTGTACGGTCAGTGTAGGAGATCGCTCCCCACACCATGATGCCGGGTGTTGGCCCTGTGTGCCTCGGTCGTATGCAGTCCTGATTGTGGCGCTCACCTGCACGGCACCAAACACGCATACGACCATCATTGGCACCAAGGCAGAAGCGACTCTCATCGCTGAAGACGACACGTCTCCAGTCGTTCCTCCATTCACGCCTGTCGCGACACCACTGGAGGCGGGCTGCACGATGTTGGGGCGTGAGCGGAAGACGGCCAAACGGTGTGCGTGACCGTCGCCCAGCTTCATGGAGACGGTTGCGAATGGTCCTCGCCGATACCCCAGGAGCAACAGTGTCCCTAATTTGCTGGGAAGTGGCGGAGCGGTCCCCTATGGCACTGCGTAGGATCCTACGGTCTTGGCGTGCATCCGTGCGTCGCTGCGGTCCGGTCCCAAGTCGACGGGCACGTGCACCTTCCACCGACCACTGGCGACAACATCGATGTACTGTGGAGACCTCAAGCCCCACGTGTTGAGCAATTCGGCGGTACGTCCACCCGGCCTCCCGCATGCCCACTATACGCCCTCGCTCAAAGTCCGTCAACTGCACATACTGTTCACGTCCACGCTGTGGCGGCATGCTACCAGTGTTAAAGACTGCGATGGAGCTCCGTATGCCACGGAAAACTGGCTGACACAGACGGCGGCGGTGCACAAATGCTGCGCAGCTAGCACCATTCGACGGCCAACACCGTGGTTCCTGGTGTGTCCGCTGTGCCGTGCGTGTGATCATTGCTTGTACAGCCCTCTCGCAGTGTCCGGAGCAAGTATGGTGGGTCTGACACACCGGTGTCAATGTGTTCTTTTTTCCATTTCCAGGAGTGTAAATTGCTACCTAGGAGTAGGCAATCCAGAGATAAATGCGACTATGCTCATCTATTAAATTGTGCTCACAAGCGTTAACTACTAAATTTTGTTTTCATTATGTTGCGATAATATAGCATCACTTGTTTCAGTGCTTGTGGCTCAGTGCACCCACGTATGAGGCGTCACTTTGTGCAGTTTCAGTAACACCGCGCTGGGTGAATACTGCTGCGAATCGCTGGCGCTTCTTCACTTGACGATAAGAACGACACTTTTGGTTATATAAATCTTTGAAATACTGTCGAGTTCACATCTATACCATACTCCGCAAGTCACCTAATTATGTGTGGCGGAGGATATTATAATGTATGACGCTTCACTGTAGTACACGCGAATCTTTTATTGAGTCCTTTAGCAGAATCGTGCATGATAGTACGAAATCAATATTCAGCGAAATAGAAAAATAATAATTAACGGTAGTTGAAGCATCACAAGTGTGGCACACAAAATTTTTCTTCCGGTTGCTAAGCGCGCTTTAAGCAGGTGCCCACATTTAATTATTTCTTTTTATTGTTTATTCTAATCAGAATCTCGAATGTGGAAATGACAGGCCTTCAATACTTAAATAGGAATTACCGAGTAATATAGATTTGTGAATACAAGAAATATGGACTAAATTTTGGAGGTTACAGTAACTTTTGCTTAAGGAATTTGGGGAGCGTCGACAGTTTCACGCAAGGACCGGAAATTGGCTTTTCGTCCCACGCAACAAGTGAGGCCACGGAAAGGCATATATTAGCGGTGCCTCGCCAACTTGTGTACCTCCATTATTTACTCCTGCTACGGATGATAAACAAGACATGCCAAGCCAGCAGCCGGCCGCGATGGTCTAGCGGTTCTAGGCGCGCAGTCCGGAACCGCGCGACTGCTACGGTCGCAGCTTCGAATCCTGCCTCGGGCATGGGTGTGTGTGATGTCCTTAGTTAGGTTTAAGTAGTTCTAAGTTCTAGGGGACTGATGACCAGAGTAGTTAAGTCCCATAGTGCTCATAGCCATTTGAACCATTTGAACAAAGTCAGCAAACTGGCTACAACCAAGTGTCCTAAAATATTAACGAATACATGAATGTCGCCACAAGAGTATAGAGAACCATACTCCACACATTCACGGGTCAACTGAAAATAAAATTATCTTACATGAGACAAAACAGTAACTTAGTTTTTGTAGCCCCTCACGTCCGTTGTAACCAAATTGTGGTCTTTATCTAAGAAGCAAACGTTAAGACTAAGGAATAAAGTAACATATAATTATGATATCACTCAAACTTCGGTGATGAATTATTCGCCATAAAACAATTAGCCACATTTTACTATGAATGTCTCTGTTATTATTTCCTGAAGAATACCACAACTGCTTTAAAAGTTACGCTAAATGTGTAACCACCTCCAAAATACAATCTTGCAATACACTACACCTATTACCATGAACGCCGAGTACACGAACTTACCTTGGTTATAAATTTCCTTCGTGGGTACATAATGAACTGTGTTCTCTAGAGAGATGAATTGTGACAAGCCAGTGAGTGATGCTGTATCTTCCACTTGTTTCAAATTAGGCTACGGCAAGAGTGAAAATTATTCATTACATGTTAAAAGATGAGGTGTTTGCGTTGATTCTTTGCGCTGATGTATCATACTTTATCCCCTAACTGATTCAAATGAATGCTGTCGTTACGTGCATGGCTTAGTCTCTCTAACTGAACTTCAAGCAACTGTCCTAGTCTCCCCCGGTCGTCTCCAATAAATGTGTTTGCAGATTAATAAAACATTTGCTTTCTCAGTAGCCTTAAGCTGTTAGGTGAGATTTGCAGTTAACCATATAATGTGATTTCTACAAGCAGACAGTTAGATGTGTTGTAACATGGCTCCATTACGTCAATAAACAAGTAAACAATAATAAAAATTTACTCTTCTGTTACTCTAAGACAATTTCGGATTCAACATGTAGTTCATAGTAGGGTTTCTGTTTGACGTTGAAAACTGTAAAAGGAAAATGAACATCGGTCAAGTTTTTGACAAGAAATAATGCTGGATTCTTGGCACAGTAGAGACTCATACAAAAAAATTCACGCCACCCCCTTTTTTTTTTACAAAATATGTGTGGTCTTGTGGAGGTGATTTTGGGAAAGCACTTGAGAGGCAATTCATTAAGTGTCCAGATAACTATCTTCCATAAAGTCACTCAATAGACCGATACTGTCTATCGCAGAATTACTTTATGTACTGCATATTGATCGATCAGTACTTTAAGTCAATTTGTATTAAGGCAAGTGGGTCTCTGTAAACGTATCTTTCATGATATACAATCTTTTCAGAATATAACTTGGCTTATTCAGGATCTACTTTATTACTTCTGTGTGCTCTTTGTTCCAGTTACAGCATGTTTTAACTGTTATACTCGCTGGCTCGTGTAAATGTAATGTGTAACTCAGTTGTATTCAACTTGGTGTGTACCACTCACTGATGGGTGTTCCGGCTTTCAGGGTTGTCATTAGGAGGAATGGGCTTAAAAACATTTTCATTAGGTTTTCATAACATTTGACATGCAGTATGTGGTAAGTGAATGTTATTAAATTCTTTGATTTGCCGTAAGTCTGCTTTACAAAATTTTGTAAAGTAAAGTAACTTCCCTACATTGTACATCACCATTACCGAGGTAGTGGTGGGAAGTTAGAAAGTTTTACTATTAACACTGGTACAGAAGTTGGCGGCAAGTAGGGTCGATCGACTGGCCCTTATGTAACTGAAATAATTTCTACTCCCCAACTATTTCTTCACTGAAATAGTTTCCATTACTCCACATTTAAAGAAGCACATTGGCCATGACCACTGCTCCAGTTACTAATTCCTAACATTACAGGTTACAATATAGCAACGTGCACTTACACACTATGGGACAGTTCAAGCAGCTTTCTTGACCTCATACAGGAACATTAAAGAAGATCACTAAAACTGACTTTGTCCACCTAACAAATCTTCATTTCATACATAAAATAAAAAATACAGTGATTGGCTGGATCATAAAATAGTAACTTACACACTTCTATTCACTCATCATGTTTGTAATTGAACCATTTCCCACATCTTTTCAGTCTGAAAAGATAAACGTCTTTTGTACACATAACAAAATCAGTCCCTGTACCTTAGAGCAAGTGGGTACCTATCTCTTAACGATGCTGTGAACGTTGTGGCGCGTGCATGACACAAAAGACATTAGTTTTTCTGAAGGTAAGTGCTATTAAGGAGGTGAAGTTTAAGACGGAAGGTAACAAAGTATATAGGGCGGTTGTATGGGATTAGACAGGGTGTGGTCTATTAAAACCCTTCGCTCAGCTGGCGACATCCAGGTTCCTCATACTTGTGTTTGATACCAATAGAAGAGGGAGTATAGCAAGTGATTCCATGATATTTGATTACTGTAAGACACCTAATGCCGGAGTCTACCTGAACTCCAAATTCTATCCATGTGATAATTTGCAGCTGCAGTGGGATGAAAATGTATATAGTCTAGCGTATGAAATGTAAGCAAATTCCCATGTTTCATATTATGAAGAGGCCGGATGTCTACTCAGTTCACAGGAATTCAAGGTGCTGGCTCCAGTCATCGAACAGACAGCTCAAAACAGAAATAAAGATACTTAATTCTGGACCTGTAGATGTACGAATTAAATTTGAACCTTTGGCAAATTTTCTGGAACCCCCTGCAGGGTATGCTCTAGTTCTATATGACTGTGTGATTAACTATTGCCCACTCTCTGAATTTATGCAGCGAGCTATATGAATGAACAGGTGCTGCGCCATACCCAGAGCATTTCACAAGCGTATCCCAAGGTGTGAACATCACTGCAGACGCTCAGGGTTTCTATGATAATGAGCGTAGACAGTTCATATTTAAAGACATTGCAATCATAGCTTACACAGAAGATTCCGGAATAATGGAGACATTCTCAGCAAACATTGCATCACCGAAGTCTTTCAAGGATAAAGGTATGGTGACGTCACTTCGATTATTCCACCACATGGATACCATCACCCATGCAACAAGACCATGTTCCCCCCTTAATAGTATACAGTTTTGCCCTGATACTATGTCTGTGATTTCCTTCAAGAACAGGAGATATAATTCTAGACATGTTTGCTATATGTCTTTCTTCTTTTTTTACGCTATTTACAGTAATACCCTTACTTTGTAGTGGAGCATTAGAGGACGAACTAGATTGTACAGTAGGAGGGGATACAGCTGGGCCATGACACAGTCGTAACAGATCAAAGTGTAATTCTACTGTATGATGAGACAGCCGAATCTCTGCATTCACAGGAGAAGTTATCCATAAGATAGGGTAGGAGCCATCACAAGGAAGTGGGAATTTCTTACTTTTCCCGTTTTTGAATATGGACTTCCTAAGAAAACAAGTTCTTCCGGTTTGTGTTGGGCGAGTGGAGTCCCCTTGTTGCTATGCTCCACCTACTTCTGAGTAGCTTTACAATTATTATGTTTTACTTGTTTCCGGATCTCTTGAAGGCGTTGGGCAAACAGCTTTAATTCATCTAAATCAACATAGGGTGGCAACTTGTCGAACTGAAATTGAGAAGTCATGGGCCTTCCACAAACTACTCGTAGGGTATATACCTGCTTGATTCGTATATACGACTGTTGTACGCGGAAGCTACGTAAGCAACATATCTGTCCCAGTCTAAATATGATTTACTGATTCAGTACGACAGCATCCGAACGATCGTTTTATTGAAATGTTCGTGGCGACCGTCTGCTTTTGGATTGAATGGCGTTTATACTATGTTTTATTCGGAAATAACCTGTATAGTTGCGTGAACAGGCAGACATAAAACTTGTCGCTTGGTCAGTCAGAATAGTATCAGAGTATCCTTAAAGTAGTGCTAAATGATTTACAAAAGCGCAAGCAACAGTTTTTGTCGACAGGTCCGCAATTGGTACTAGGATCAGGTACATGGGAAAGTGATCCATAATGAATAAGATGTACTTACTATTCTGGATACTTTGTGGGAAGGGGCTAAAAATATCCAAAGTGATATTCTGAAAAGGCCTTTTGGATTCTGGAAGGATCTGGAAGGATCTGAAATTTTGTTCTCGGTGGAGGCGCCCTCTGCGCACGAGGTAGAAAATTCTGTGTATATTTCCGAACATCGTTTTGCCTACCTCTCATCGAAAAGTGGGAGCCGTTCCTAGAATTTTTGGCTCACTGTCCATTATCACAGGCCTGCAAACTGTCACCACATTGCACAATAATGTTCTGTTGAAATTCTTTTGATATTACTACCCGATTACCCAGAGGGGCTTTACAGTACAAGAAATCTTCTTCTGAAGTGAAATCCAAGTAGGAGGCATACCCGTGGCACTCCATATCTCTTTCCTGTGCTCCTTTTAGTTCTTCCAATGAAACATCATCAGTCTGAACAACCCTGGTTTTGCGGCTTAGTCCATCAATATTCTGATATACATGACGTGGCTTTTGGCATACATCATAATCACATTCCAATAATTTCAGTGCCAACCGAGTCAGTTGACTACTGGCGTCTTTTACCCTTAAGCATCCACACAAGGGTAGCATGGTTGGTGGCTGCAGTGAATTTATCCCATACATGGTATAATCTTTCACGAATGATTATTAATAATTTACTAAACCCGAAAACGACGGCAACTACTTAGCGTTTGTAGCAACTGGAAAATTGTTAATTGATTGTGTTAGCCTAGAATCCAGCTTAACCCCGACCGGCACTGTTAATGTGTTTCAGGTACTGAACCTGTGACTCTGCTAATGAACACTACTCTGTCTTCAAACTTACGTTTGCACTTAGCACGATAGCCAATACACTCCGTATTCTCTCTGTTCATGCTCTTCAGTTGTTCTTGAAAAGACTTTGATATCAGATAAATATATGACACACAGAGTAGGTTTGAAATTTCTTAACAGTAAATCAGCAAATCTTTGGAAAGTGGCAGGCACATTCCTTAGACCAAAAGGCATGCGAAGAAACACACACAGTCCCGAAAGAATTCACAAAAGCGGTCTTTGGTCAACCTTGTGCTGCAGTTAGAATTTGGTGGTAATTGGAGAGCATGTAAAGGGTGATAAAATACAGACAATTTGCTATTATGTCCAGTGTTTCGTCGATTGGGTTAGGGTAACTGTCGGGAGTCGTGTCATTTGCTGCTTTCATGTCGATACATAGACGATAGGTGTTTTCTTCATTGATTGACTTCTTAGGGACCAAGACGATCGGTGACTACCAGTGAGTTGCAGAGGATTAAATTATCCCTGCAGCCAACAGCTGTTAAATAGTTTCTTCAAAAGCAGATTGCAGATGAAATGGTAGTCTCTATGGTTTCTGAGCAACTCGACTAGTGTCTCCCGTTGAGATTTGGTGCCATATGAGGTCATTTGCTAGCATGTACCTCCGTTCTTCGAATAACAATGTATATTCCTCCAAAATTGGGTACAAAATATTCTGTACTGACTGAGGCAAATGTGTCATCTTCTTCCTTAACTTATTCGTTAACAAAGGTGCAACAGTGCAAATTTTCGTCATTGTCAATGGCTCCTTTCCCTTGCGGTTAAACTGCTTCTCACATTGAATTTCTGATTCTATCCCTTTCTCATTACTTGCTAATATAGTTCCCTGTGGATTCTCTATATGTCTTTGGCCAAAATTATCAACACATTCTAGTACTCGAAACTTCTTTCCAAATGGCTGGTTTACTTAAACTTTTTTTGACATAAATCCGCAGCCGGTCGAGAACGTCATTATAGCCGAGTGCAGATTCGAAAGTGAAGCTCTATTGGTTCCAAACCTGTTCTCTAAGGGCAACAGATGTGTTGCACTTCGCGGCGATAGAGGACTGCCGCAGCCAGACTGAGGGGCATGTCCGAAAAACTGAGGAGCTGTAAAACACTTCTGGTTAGGGGGAGAGCTGACGGGAAAGAGCCCATTCCAGTGGTACTGGGGCGTTCTCGCCAGTCCGGTCCGTGTCTTCAGGTGACCATTTGCTACCTATCCATTAACGGCGCCCATACATGGGGGAAGGAATGCCGTGCCTTCCTCCACCTCCGCCCACTGCCTCTCAACGAAAGGAAGAAATTGTAGTGTACTGAGGTGCTTCTTTCTCAAGAAAATAATTTAAAAGTTGGTGTTACTCAGGTTTTTGACAGGGTCGGAGCTGGAACATTTTTATGGCTGCTTACAAGTCGATATTTATCTTCCAAAAGATTAAAAACACTTCATATGCCCAGGTATAGGCACCCTCCTATAAACTTACTTCCATTGGATGGTGAAAGGGCACTCTGTACATCCCTTGATCAGGAGTACTCGCATAATAGCTTCCCAAGGTGAGAAGTGCCTTCTGTGGAAACGCTGCCGACACGAACTGAGTGTGGGTAGCTGTATTCCAAGCAGCATCCGGTATCGCACCAGGCCAGGCCCAGTCTTATAGTTGTAACACAAGACACAGTTCCAGATGATGAAATGTAACACAGTACAACTCAGAAAATTATATCCCTCAGTCTTTCCATTAATCTCTACGTCTGATTTTTCGCTACTCTAAAAATGTAATGCATTTCCCACATTATTACATAACTTAGTTGTTTTAAACCAAACTGTGTAAATTATAATGTATTTTTATGCGAAACGTATGAAAGACGACACTATAAAGGACTAAGAATTAGAGTGTTTCTGACATACCGCTGCTCGTACGGTAACTTATAACACAATTCATGTTAGTTCCAATTCCTTCAATTATGATAACAATGCAACACTGTTTTAATCAAGATTTTACTAACTTAGGTCTTTCGAGCTAGATGTTTTGTATTTCTTAAATTATATTCAGTTGTAAATTGGATCAATAACCGGTGCCAGTGGTTAGTCCAGACAATTAATGCCATGTATACCTGAAAACACCAGTCGTTGTATTTAGTGAGAAAAATCTTATTTGTCTCATATACCAATTTTTAACAGAATAGAATAATAAATAAAATGATAAATTGTCACATGTAAAGAGGGAACATAGATTGTTATGACATGCACTGAAGCCAGCTGTGTTGTAACCCTAAACAACAGACACGTCTAGATATTTCTACCAGTGTCTGAGAACGATGTACTGAACTACGTTATATTATTATTTAAATGGTCAGCAGACTAATAAATACAGCTATTACAAGTCGTATGTATTTAGGTTGAATGGTACCTCCAAATACACGTGGCAAGGTCAAGCCATTATTGCTCACTTTCTACTGAGCAGCAGGTCAGGTGTTGAGATGTGGGCACACAGGCACAAAAAGGTTAGTCTATAGTGACAGTTACAGTCCACTGAGTGGTGCAGCTACGACCATGGAGAAAACATTATATCTTTAAGTTTGTGATGTGTTTATGTGAAGACTGTTCGATGCAGAGAGAAAACAATCTACACACTGATGTGCTTAGATATTAAATTACCACATATGAAAATATCTGCTGTTTTACCCGTTACACCTTGCTTACAAGGTTTAAATGTTCTAACTTATTTGTGCATTTACTGGTACATATGGCTCACGTTTAAAGTTTACACTATTGTAGAAAGAACAAGACATGCATCTTACCTGATTGTAACTGGTTCTTTATATACCTTTTATCTCTAAAGACAGCGACACAGTGACTGAAATATGGATATGCGATAAACATTATTGGCGACTGCTTGTACTCTTTATTGTCAGATAGATTAGTTTTCACAATGATAGTGGACTCAGGATGAATTCATTTCTTTTACAAATAATTTTCGCTGCTAGTTATTTTCAAGTTCCTTGAATGGTAACAACAACATCTTCCTCCGATGTGTACATAGTAATCATCACATATTACATCACAATTGTATCTGCATCTACGTACAAACCCCGCAAGCTACCCTACGGTACGTGGAGGATACACCCTGTGCCACTAGTCATTTCCTTTCCTGATTCACTCGCAAACAGAGCGAGGGGAAAACGACTGTCTGTATGCCTCCATATGAGCCATAATTTCTCGTATCTTATCTTTGTGGTCCTTACGCGAAATGTATGTTGGCGGTAGGAGAATCGTGCAGCTAGCAATTTCAAATGCCGTTTCTCTGAATTCTCTCAATAGTGTTCCTCGAAAATAACACCTCCTTCCCTCCAGGGACTCCCATCTGAGTTGCCGATGCATCTCCGAAATGCTTACACTTTGTTCGAACCTACCAGTAACAAATCTAGCAGCCTCCCTTTGAATTGCTTCCATGTCTTCCTCTAACCCTACCTGGTACGAATCATAAACACTCAACCAGAACTCAAGCATAAGTCGCACTAGTGTCCAATATGCGGTTTCCTTTACAGCTGAACCACACTTTCGCAAAACTGTCCCAGTAAACCGAAGTCGACTATTCACCTTCACTACCACTAACCCCACATACCCATTCAAATTCATATCGCTTGCAATATTACACGCAGATATTTCGCACACTACAGCATCATCAGCAAACTACTGCAGACTGTGGTTCAAATGGCTCTGAGCACTATGGGAATTAACATCGTAAGTCATCAGTCCCCTAGAACTTAGAACTACTTAAGCCTAACTAACTTGAGAACATCACACAAATCCATGCCCGAGGCAGGATTTGAACCTGCGACCGTAGCGGTCTCGCGGTTCCAGACTGAAACGCCTAGAACTGCAGACTGGGCTCACACCGTACGCCAGATCATTTATGTATGTATTAACTAACAGTGGTCTTATCACACCGCCGTGGGGCACTCCTGACGATACCCTTGTCTACGATGAACACTCACCGCCGAGGACAGCATACTCGGTTCTACTACTTAAGAAGTCTTCGAGCCACTGACATATGTGCAACCATTCCACATGCTCGTACCCTAGTTAACAATTTGTAGCTGGGCACCATGTCAAATAATTTCCGGAAATCTATAAATATGCAATAAGGTGCACTCTCTCAGCAAAAAAATGGTGTTTGATACATACGTCTAGTAACTTATACTTTAACATGTTGAGTCTCTTTCCGGTTTCTCTTTTTATTATGTACAAACAGTGGTTCATAGTTAACTATATTCATTTCCCGGTTCACACTCTCGTACACAAACACGTGCACCCACTAAAAACCCCCTCCCCCACACCAAAACACACACACACACACACACACAAACACACACACACACACACACACACACATGTACACATACCAACCTATTCCCATGCTTGTGCACACACATCATGCTACTACATATTCAGATACACTTCTGTGGAGTAGAGGCAGTTGTCAAAGAGGTATGACTCCATATTAGCCTTTTCTGGCATAATACTTCGTTCCTTTCTGCGCCATACTAAGGCTGAATGACTGTCATTGTAAATCATTTCTACGTCTTGTATTACATTGAGAAATGTTAGTGTTGTTTTCGAACTGTGATTGATTCTTGACAAGGAATACTTGGAATAACGGAATAGCAAGAAGAAAAGACACTTCCGAGAGCAAATTCTGGCGATTGCAAAACTAGAGGGTATCACCAAAAATAAACAACAAATTCTGTCAGAACTTTTCTACACGTATAAATAGGGGTATTGTGAATCCAAGAACACACTTAAAAGAAGAGGCAATAAGAACGGAAATAGAGGGAATGAAATTAGCTATAGGAATCGTGTATCCTGAATATGGCAGCTCTATCTTCACAAAACCTGAGATAGCCAGAACATCGACCAACAAAACTGCCATCAACAACATAGAACTACAGACACTTGAATGTAGCGCCTTCCCTGTATCTTCAGTATACAGGACCCATGGAGAGAAGCTTAGCCTGACGTCACCACCGAACTTCAATGACCCGAAAATAGATTTCATTTTAGAAGACTTAAACAACCACAGCACATCATGGGGCCACAGAGATACAGATGAAAATCATCATGTAGTAGAGCAGTAGGTTGAAATAAATAATTTCTCCCATCTTCATGACACAAGGCTACCAGGCTCATTGAACAGCAAGATTAGCAAGCTTGAAGATATCCGGAACAAGTGTTTTGCAAGTGCAAAGACAGAAGACCGATGCTTAAAAACCGTGTACGCGCCTCTGTCTGAAACACAACGCCAGCGTATCAGAATCTAACTATATGCTGCTGTGAGAACAACAAAAATAACATTCTGCAGATAGTTCAACTTTAAAACGTTAAATGGACAGAATCCTCTGAAGAGGTGGATGTAGAAATATAAAATCTCTGCCCAGTCCCAGATAATTACCAGACCTTTGTAGAGACCCTTCAAAAACTTCTAGGAGACAATTACCACTAAGCTTCAGAAATGATTTTATACCAAACCTCTCCAGTGAATCAAAGAACATCCTGAGAAAATGTGAAATACTCTATGAATAGAACATTTTTTGGTGAAGATATAGTCCTATGTAGAGAAAGACTTATGGAAATGATTGGGGAGTAAAAGAAAGGAAATGGTTCGAAAATCTGGAAAGAATGTATATGACAGCAGTAGGGCTGTGGGCACTCTGGCTCAAAATTTGCCGATGTCAGCATCAGCATTCCTGGAAACGCTGACATCAGCATCAGTGCTCGTTTAATCACAATGGCAGCGAAATTTTGTCCTGTAATTCTCAAACCCTTCCCTATTCCGATTTCCCTCCCGTTGTCCCCTCCCTTCATGGCCAATGGCAGTAGTGATGTCATCATGCTTTCAGCGAATCGCTGCACAGCTCTGGGGAAGTGTTTTTTTTTTCGCCACTGGCATACAATCTCAGGCTTCAGCCCCTTGAGTATTTTTATTTCTATAATTCTGTTGTGTTAGTGACATCACTTACCATCTGAACTGTCTTGTGAGATGTTCACTATGAAACACCATGAGGTGCTGAGATCAGCTGGAATGGAAAAGACTTTCAGTAAATATTTTGTCCACAAATTTATAATTATTATTACTATTCTATATAAGGGTTGTTATACTTAGGTTTTATTATTTTGGTTACAGACAAGGACACTCAGGTATTCCACGACCTACTAGTGTCTCAGCAGCTGCAGCTCCTCTCCGCAGCATGTCTGTATGACCTACCATACAACTATTCAATGCTACAGCCGCATCAGCAGCAGTTGCCTCCTGAATGACCACAGCTCACCAAACCACAGGCCAGCTCTTCAAGAGTACTGCTGTTCAGCAAGTAAATCTAAATGCATTGATGTGGGTTATCACCAGACCATCACTTTGACTAGGTAAAAGGTATGGAAAATGCAGAATGCGTTCATATTGCCCTGCTGGACTGACCTATATAGAATTTGCCAATATTATACATCCACTTGAAGGAATACCACAGAATTTGGAAACTTAAGAAAGGAGACTCTATTTTTGCAGATTACCTGTTTAAAGAAGGCCAAATTTATAAGGTGAAATATGGAGTATTAGATCACATCCATAAAGGATGGAAGATGAACTCTCTTGAAAGAGTGGACATTAAGATACAGATACACACCAGTACAACTTTAGTACTCAGTGGTACGACACAGTTCCCTTACTTGCCACATACACTCCTGGAAATTGAAATAAGAACACCGTGAATTCGTTGTCCCAGGAAGGGGAAACTTTATTGACACATTCCTGGGGTCAGATAAATCACATGATCGCACTGACAGAACCACAGGCACATAGACACAGGGAACAGAGCATGCACAATGTCGGCACTAGTACAGTGTATATCCACCTTTCGCAGCAATGCAGGCTGCTATTCTCCCATGGAGACGATCGTAGAGATGCTGGATGTAGTCCTGTGGAACGGCTTGCCATGCCATTTCCACCTGGCGCCTCAGTTGGACCAGCGTTCGTGCTGGACGTGCAGACCGCGTTAGACGACGCTTCATCCAGTCCCAAACATGCTCAATGGGGGACAGATCCGGAGATCTTGCTGGCCAGGGTAGTTGACTTACACCTTCTAGAGCACGTTGGGTGGCACGGGATACACGCGGACGTGCATATTCCTGTTGGAACAGCAAGTTCCCTTGCCGGTCTAGGAATGGTAGAACGATGGGGTCGATGACGGTTTGGATGTACCATGCACTATTCAGTGTCCCCTCGACGATCACCAGAGGTGTACGGCCAGTGTAGGAGATCGCTCCCCACACCATGATGCCGGGTGTTGGCCCTGTGTGCCTCGGTCGTATGCAGTCCTGATTGTGGTGCTCACCTGCACGGCGCCAAACACGCATACGACCATCATTGGCACCAAGGCAGAAGCGACTCTCATCGCTCAAGACGACACGTCTCCATTCGTCCCTCCATTCACGCATGTCGCGACACCACTGGAGACGGGCTGCACGATGTTGGGGCGTGAGCGGAAGACGGCCTAACTGTGTGCGGGACCGTAGCCCAGCTTCATGGAGACGGTTGCGAATGGTCCTCGCCGATACCCCAGGAGCAACAGTGTCCCTAATTTTCTGGGAAGTGGCGGTGCGGTCCCCTACGGCACTGCGTAGGATCCTACGGTCTTGGCGTGCATCCGTGCGTCGCTGCGGTCCGGTCCCAGGTCGACGGGCACGTGCACCTTCCGCCGACCACTGGCGACAACATCGATGTACTGTGGAGACCTCACGCCCCACGTGTTGAGCAATTCGGCGGTACGTCCACCCGGCCTCCCGCATGCCCACTATACGCCCTCGCACAAAGTCCGTGAACTGCACATACGGTTCACGTCCACGCTGTGGCGGCATGCTTCCAGTGTTAAAGACTGCGATGGAGCTCCGTATGCCACGGAAAACTGGCTGACATAGACGGCGGCGGTGCACAAATGCTGCGCAGCTAGCGCCATTCGACGGCCAACACCGCGGTTCCTGGTGTGTCCGCTGTGCCGTGCGTGTGATCATTGCTTGTACAGCCCTCTCGCAGTGTCCGGAGCAAGTATGGTGGGTCTGACACACCGGTGTCAATGTGTTCTTTTTTCCATTTCCAGAAGTGTATAACTGCACATACTACTGATATTCCTGACCATGCTACATTGTAAAGTACCCCTCTTACTCAGATACCCTACTTTCCTTTATTTTGGCTACTAAAATTTCTCCTGTTGTGTTGAAAAATTGCTTTGTATAATCACAGCTGTTTCACTCAACTGCTTAATCTCACTTCCTCTCTGTAATTTAGGACCTATTAAAAACAAGAAAATTTTTTCAGCTATACTTTGGAACACATCACCAAAGTTTATTGTTCAATTTATTTTCTTCTATGAACAACTGTTGTAAGTTATGTATATTTCGCTAGTTAATGTCTCACATTTTTATCTTAGTCAAATAATCTTACACCGCATTTGCACTGAAATAATCACTCTTGTATTATTACTAAATCTAACATTAACATTTTTCATCTCTGGAAATGGAGATACCATATACAAACACTAGTTCAAAAGCTTTGGTGGAACAAAATTTTATTGCACCGGATACTTATCTATGTACCTGATGATGACTTAATGACCGGTTTGTGAAACAAATAAGAAATATTGTAGAATATTACACCAGTGTTGTATGTTCTTTCATTAATAACATATAAAATATTCTACCAAGAACTGATGGAACAACCAGCCAATGTGAAGAAATTATTCACTGAGAACACCTTGTTGAAACAGATAAAAATCACGAAATTACAGAGAAACAGATACATGACTATGAAAGATGAAGTCATGAGGAAACTGCGACTAGATCAACGAGACCAGGAAAGCTGAATGATTTCATTGTTTCATACAACATGTTTTATAATTATGAAGATGTAGCTGCTCAAATAGCATGTTAGAAGCTGGTCAATTAATTCAATTAGCATCACACACTGAAATACATAAATTCTAGCTGAGGGCTCACTGAACAAAGAACACGCGGGAAATAGGTGGAACAAAACACAAGTGGAAATCGGTGCATCCAATCACACATAAAGCTCAGGCTGGAAGTGACACATAGTTCAGTACAAAAGGAAACACACGCACATGAAGACACAATTAATGTCACATTCAATGTACAAAACACTCTAACTTTGCATAATCAACAGGCCGTGAACATTCCAAACCACGATGTACCAAACGAGTACAACAAAGACAGACTACCGAATAAATAGAAACCTCCAACATTAGAGAAGCATTTTACCTCTGCACGTCTTGGAAAAGGAGATAACACACTTTAATTAGGATGAAGAACTTACACATTTACAATGTCCTTAAAGCAGCAAGACGGCACTTAACTTCGAACCAGACTCACCAAGAGCCAGCAGCAGAGTGCCTCTCTAGGGGTGGCACCCAGAGAAGCAGCTAGGTGAAATGGAAATACCAGAGAGGTCGTTTCCTCCACCAACATGGCAGACAAACAAGACGTGGGCAATGGGGACGGACCTCTTTGCCAAGGTAAAAGGAACACTACATTAGTTAACCTTTACTTTCAGCAGACAGACAGCAGCAACTTCTAATACGGAGCACAGATCACTTGTATCTATATGTCAGCTAATTGAAGAATTTATATCACTCTCACTATTCATTATTTCTGGGCGAGTTTGAAGAAGCACAGTGCAGATAAGTGTTGCAGAAAATGTGATGGGAGCAAGACAAAGTTAGACAAGTGTCTTATGAAACGATTTTATAGAGATGTCACAGCCATTGTTACTATGGTCAACTGTTTAATGAACTGACCACTAGAGGTTCCAAGGAGACACCATGTATTATCCTTATTACTTACTTCCGGGAAACAAACACAGTTTTTCCTCAATAGTGACTTACCCCAGAATATTATGATCATTCATGAA
Source organism: Schistocerca gregaria (assembly GCF_023897955.1). Lineage (NCBI taxonomy): Eukaryota > Metazoa > Arthropoda > Insecta > Orthoptera > Acrididae > Schistocerca > Schistocerca gregaria. Next base: position 716,008,114 of record NC_064931.1, read on the forward strand.
TAAAATAGGAAATGGTAAGTCAACATTATGACAGTTTCATCTCAAAAATCACATGTTACCCTTTACATGAAATTTGCAGAGCTTACAGGTATCAGACAATCTGTAAAAAGTAATATCAGGGGAATGTACGTTCTAGATAACATTGACCCCAACTCAGAGGTCATTTCAGGAAATTTCATGCAGTTGTCGTATCATATTTCATTGACAGCAGCTTCAGCACTTCCTTATCTCCAAGCTATTTCTGAGAGTCACGACATCCTGTCACGTGCCAACATCAGTGACGAGAGGGGCGAGGATGGCCCTCCCACATCCCCTGTACTTGTGCAAATTTTGCATGAATGAACTTCTAACCCGGGGACTTAACATCTGAGGTCATCAGTCCCCTAGAACATAGAACTACTTAAACCTAACTAACCTAAGGACATCACACACATCCATGCCCAAGGCAGGATTCGAACCTGCGACTGGAGCAGTCGCGCGGTTCCGGACTGAAATGCCTAGAACCGCTCGGCCACCGCGGCTGGCACCATAACGTTACAATGATGTTCCATGGCTCATGGCACCAGTAAACCTTGCTCCCCAATATCCCTAATCTAATGCTATGCCAATGACGTGCAAGTTTACGTTTATATGTGTGTGAGCGCGTGTGCGTGCGTGTGTGTGTGTGTGTGTGTGTGTGTGTGTGTGTGTGTGTGTGTTGTGTGTGTTTTCAACGTGAAGCGCAACCCACCCCACGCTCCGACAACACACATGTGATATATTTCCCGGATGCTTACGTATCATACTGGAAACCGTGCACGCATTATATTTCGCATCAGCGCCTTCTTATAATTCTGAGAACATAGACACAGTTCGCCCTACCCACAGCGTCCCCTTCCTCGCCGCCCGTCGATGTCATAGTCAATAACGGAACTTGCAACTGTTTTCGAGCTACATATTCAGTGTTCGGGTATCTGTTACAACCAGAAATTAATCTAAAGTGCTCTAACGACATCACGACGTCCCACATGCGTCACATCTGTGTAACGTACGAGTATCTCACAGAGTAGCTTAACATACATTGCTTAATGCTCGGATATTTGTTGTAACAAATTATTGTTGCCCCAAATTATCGGACGACGTCACACATCAGGACAACGACCATAAGTGATATAGCGCTCAAACGTATCCGTAATATTTATCAACAAATGGCAATATTAGCGATGACAGCTCCACTAAAGCGGGGTTATTAAACGCAGTTTTCCGTAATTACTATGGTCGAACATTGTGAATTTCCTCAAGGTCATGGTCACAAAGTCAGCAAGCAATTACAACATGTGATTCTTCTGAAACACTATTACCTCTTTATTCGCACAAAGTAATGAACGCTTTCGACAAGGTCTCCCAAACTGATTTTGTATTTCTGTACTTCCAGAAGGATTTTGGTACCGTTCTTTACAAGATACTTGTAATCAAATTCGGTGACTATGGAGTAGCTTTTCAGATTTGCGTCTGGACCAAGATTTACTCTCAGAAATTTCACAGTAAGCAGTAATCGACGGTTTTATAAACCATTAGGAAGAAAACTTTGTTTTGCGCACTCCCGCAGATGTAATCAGTTTCCTGGTACAAAAGTACATCTGAATGCTGATTGCTGCAGCAGCATCATAAGTAGTAATCTGAAAGTAGAACCACGTTGGACGTGTTCGTTGAATGTAAAGTATTTCGCACCATAGACAATCGATTTGTTGCAAAAGGAATAGCATTTATGATGCTCAATGGTGATGGAGGCAACTTCATGGCATCCGCTGATTTTATGGTGGGCCTGAGAGCGATTTACCATGAGGTGGATGTAAGTTCTGCAAAATGGTTTGTGGTGAATCGCTAGCTGGCACAGCATGGACTCAGCCGGCATATCATTGTTGTACACGCTCACTTATTGCAACTGAGCCGCTTGTCTTCGTGAAGGGCTTCGGGAAAGTCAAATGAGAACGCACATTTTACCAGAATATGGTATTTATATTAAGGGAGAGGGGTGACCCTCACCCCCTGCGATCCGATGGAAAAAGTGTGTTAACAGAACTAACAAAATTTTCAATTTATTTTGTCCCTAAAAATAACGTGAACAATCCGAAAACGTACCAAACAAATCGGTGCAACGTCACGTCAACATTCATAAGCAATTTTGTACTGTAAAGTGCTTGTAGTATTTATCAACCAGCCGACTCTTCTTTGCTGTAGTGGGAAGAAAAGAAATATCCTCTGACACTATAAAAAGCGTCATTTAGGTAATTAACGAGCTGTACGATACTACACTACTGGCCATTAAAATTGCTACACCACGAAGATGACGTGATACAAACGCGAAATTTAACCGACAGGAAGAAGATGCTATGATATGCAAATTATAAGCTATCCAGAGCATTCACACAAGGTTGGCGCAGGTGGCGACACCTACAACGTGCTGACATGAGGGAAGTTTCCACCCGATTTCTCATGCCCAAATACCAGTTGACCGGCATTGCCTAGTGAAACGTTGTTGTGATGCCTCGTGTAAGGAAGAGAAATGCGTACCATCACGTTTCCGACTTTGATAAAGTTCGGATTGTAGCCTATCGCGATTGCGGTTTATAATATCGCGACATTGCTGCTCGTGTTGGTCCAGATCTAATGACTGTTAGCAGAATATGGAATCGGTGGGTTAAGGAGGGTAATACGGAACGCCATGTTGGATCTCAATGGCCCCGTATCACTAGCAGTCGAGATGACAGGCACCTTATCCGCATGGCTGTAACGGATTGTGCAGCCATGTCTCGATCCCTGAGTCAACACATGGAGACGTTTGCAACACAACAACCATCTGCACGCACAGTTCGACGAAGTTTGCAGCAGCATGGACTATCAGCTCCGAGACCACGCCTGCGGTTACCCTTGACACTGCATCACAGACAGCAGCGACTGCGGTGGTGTACTCAACGCAGAACCCGGGGGCACGGATGGCAAAACGCCATTTTTTCAGATGAATCCAGGTTTTGTTTACAGAATCATGATGGTCACATCCGTGTTTGGCGACATCGCGGTGAACGCACATTGGAAGCGTGTATTCGTCATCGCCATACTGTCTTATCACCCGGCGTGATGATATGGGGTGCCATTGGTTACACGACTCGGTCACCTCTTGTTCGCACTGACAGCACTTTGAACAGTCGACGTTACATTTCACCAACTGAAAACGTCTGGTCAATAGTGGCCCAGCAACTGGTTCGTCACAATACGCCACTCACTACTCTTGATGAACTGTGATATCGTGTTGAAGCTGTATGGGCAGCTGTACCTGTACACGCCATCCAAGCTCTGTTTGACTCAATGCCCAGGCGTATCAAGGCCGTTATTGCGGCCAGAGGTGGTTGTTCTGGGTCCTGACTTCTCAGAATCTATGCGTGAAAATGTAATCTCATGTCAGTTCTTGTATAATTTATTTGTCCAATGAAGTCTCGTTTATCATCTGCGTTTATCCTTGGTGTAGCAATTTTAATGGCCAGTAGTATACAATAGAATCACACAGGAAACAATCCTCTCCCACGACCAGTAATATAGACGTTTCATTCCGGCAAGTGCCGCACGCCCCTGGCGTGTCTGGAGCTTGATATATGCTGCAGCAGGAATTTTCCTATAGGAACACGATCAGATACCCATGTCGAGCCTCCAATATACGGTAGAAATGGGAGAAAGAGGGACTGTCGGCTTCTCACGGTTAATACAGAGCAAATAATAGTGTATAACCCCTAACGAGAGAGAGAGAGAGAGAGAGGGACAGAAACAGTGAGAATCGTTACAACATGTTGCAGTAAAAATATTTATAACCAGTGCTACGAAACTGCAGAGCGAAGACTGGTGGCCAGCACTGTTGTCAGCCGTTGCCAGTATCAGGTCCCCACACACAGAAAGCACGTACACAAGCTTCTGTCGGGCACGCAGCATCAAACGGCTCTGAAACGTTACTGGAATAATGCACGGCCAGAACGAGCTATTATTTTCGGAACTGTAATTGCGCTGACGTACACTGCTTTATCTCGCGTAACCAATAAGAATGATTTGTGTCGTCGGAGTCTTTCGCGGCGGCATGTCTGAATAAAATATTCTTGGTTTTCACACACTGTCTGTTCAAATAAAATTCCCGAACTTCCGATGGCGATTCCCGCCACTGTCGTCAGAAACAAAACCACTGAACGTCAGGGTTGGTTTTCATTTATTGTCTTTATTGTGATTTCAACCTCCCCCCCCCCCCCCCCCCGCGCCCCAGCTCAATGTGGGCGTGGGAATGGGATGCCAGCGGTACACTCAACCCACTCTTTAACCAGGGGACTATACAAACTTAGACCAATGACATATTAGCCTGAAGAGATAATGACAATGATTTTAAAATAGTGGTAAAATACGAAGATTATGAAAGACTAACATTATATGGAAGGCTGAATAGTTTAAAATCAGTGATACAAATATGGGCAGGCAGCACTGTTTATAAAAACACATGTAGAACACTAAAATCACTCGAAAAAACACTGGAGCAACACCAAACAACACAGAAGAGACAGTGGCCCTTAAAGACAGAACACTACACGTTTTCACTAAAACTCAAAAGAGCCTAACCTAGGATCGTGGATGAAAGGAAAAGTAGTTGTGGAGGGAGAGAGGATAGTGATGGGAAATATGGGCTAGTAAGAGGTAGCAGTGACAATGAGATAAAGGTGGCTGTTGTGGCACAGGTAGTTCTGCGAATTTGAAAGGAAAAGGGAGTGGGGAGTGACTGCGAAGGGGAAAAGGAGGCGATGCAGATAGGGAGGGCACAGTTCTTTGCTTTATAGCCACGACTGAAGCCTCTTTTTTTATTTTTCTTTCTTGTACTTCAATTCCCCATCTGGGACCGGCTGGCAGCAGCATAGGCGCTGCTCTTCAGCCAAAAGACATTAAGTATATAACAGAAGACATTTAAAACAACATAAAGGAGAAAATATGGCGGTACAGAGATAGAAAAAGGGGTAACATTATGGAGGAGCGCGTACAAAAAGGAGGTGACTGCAAAAATGGAAATAAAATCGACAAAAGCATTTTACACAAGAAACCACACACTGCAAGGATTAAAAGAACACTAGGTGAACTGAGGACAGAGCATAAAAGCTCCTATGGGCAGTGTAGCACAGGACAGTCATGGACAGCAACACTCTGTACAAGTCAGACACATGATTAAAACCACAGCATTTGGCGTCACTGTAGAACGGCACTGAATACAACACCAATGTAGCACACTGATAACGAAGAACTAGCTAGGAGGATCTGACAAGGGTAGAGATAGAAGGGAGAAGGGAAGAAAGAGGGGGAGGGGCAGTGCGAGACGTGGAAGAGAAGGGGAGATGGAGCAGGGGACGCTCCAAAGGGATCTGGTGAGGGAGGGATGGGAGAGAAAAAGCAACTAAGAAGGGAGTGGAGAGACTCAGGGGGAGGGGGAGGGGGTAGAATGAGGAAAACCACTCTGGAGGAAGGAGAGGAGGGGAAAAGGAGGCCCCTGGGGAGGGGAGGGAACAAGATCAGGCTACAGTTGATAGGAGGGATAGATGTCATGGCGAAGCTCATCATCCAGGAGAGGGAGCTGCTGGAGATTGCCCTGATAAAGGAAATGGAGGGTGTGGAGGTAGGGTGAAGTTGAAAAACGCACAGGAGGGGCTAGATAGGGTCAGGAGGGAGAAGGGGGTTGGGGAATGGAAGCTGGCTGTTGGCAAGAGATCTACTAGGAGAAGGAGATTTTCAGATAGTTTTACTATTGGTGTTTGCAATAGATATGACCAACTGTCAGAGTTTAGTGGAGAGGAATCTCTAGTAGCTGTTGATGTAGGAAGTATGCAGCAGACCTCAGCAGTTACGGTGGCTAGGACAGTTGCAAAGTCTAAGAGAAACAAGAAGGTTCTGCTGTTAGGTATTTCTCATGGTACAGGTGTAAGCCAGCAGTTGCAGGAAATGTTGGGGAGTGAGTACCAGGTCACCAGCATTCTGAAGCCTAATGCAGGATTGGCTCAGGTGACTGTTAACATAGGGGGGTCATGTAGGGATTTTACGAAAGAGGATCAGGTAGTGATTGTCGGTGGGGTTGGTAATTGTATTGACAGGGATGGGGGGTATGACATAGATGGTGACCTGGAAAAGATAGCCACTCAGACTGGCAACACGAATGTGCATTTCGTGGAACTGTTTCAGCGTCACGATCGGCCTCATCTTAATACAGCCTTCAGGCGTAATAACATGAGACTTGGGGGTGCGCTGATGACAGAAGGCATGAGTCACATTTCAGTGGTGTCGGTGGAGTCTATCAGTGGGACGGGTTTCACTAGAGATGGCCTGCACCTCAACAGGTATGGAAAGGGGAGGTTGGCAAAGCTTATAGGTGACAGCATAGGTGGGGGTGGTGGGATCACTCATGGGAAAATTCCGGTAGTTATGGGTGTTAGAGCTGTACCCTTTTTAGATTGAAGTCTGCTGATAGGTTTTCCTGCTTCTGGGAAGGCTCTCTAACAAAGAAACCACATTCGACAAAGCTTAGTTATCCGATTAATAAGCGAATTAGTATATTGCATCAAAATATACAAGGTATGAGAGATAAAGTTAGTGAACTGCTTATAGATGTTGACTCTGAAATTATTGGTATGTCTGAACACTTCTTAAATAAGGAGATAATTCAGAGGCTTCCTTTACCAGGATACCGGTTGGCTGGCAGCTTTTCTAGGAGCTCTTTGCGGTGTGGGGGAGTAGCCATGTATGTGAAAAACGGTATCCCATTTGAATCAATTGATGTTTCAAAGTACTGCACTGATAAGGTATCTGAATGTTGTGCAGGTGTGGTTAAATTTAGTGGAGCTAAACTTCTTACTGTTGTTATTTATAGATCCCCAGACTCTGATTTCACAACATTTTTGCTGCAGCTAGAGGAAGTTCTTGGTTCACTTTATAGGAAATACAAAAAGTTAGTTATATGTGGTGACTTCAGTATTAATTGTGTAAGTGATTGTGCAAGAAAAAGGGTGCTGGTAGATCTCCTTAATTCATATAATCCTATGCAAAACGTATTCCTTCCAACGAGAGTGCAAGGGAACAGTAGAACAACCATAGACAATTTTTTTTTTCATTCGTCATTACTAGAAAGGCATTCTGTTAGCAAAAAGGTGAATGGTCTTTCAGATCATCATGCACAAATTTTAACTCTAAAAGACTTTTGTACTGCAACACATGTTAAATATAGTTATCAACTTTTTAGGAATGCTGATCCAGTTGTTGTAGAGACGTTTGTAAACCTTATCAAGGAACAAGAGTGGCAAGATGTTTATAATGCTGATACAGTAGACGATAAATATAACGCTTTCCTCAAGACTTTTCTCGTGCTCTTTGAAAGTTGCTTTCCGTTGTAACGTTCAAAATAGGGTACTACACAAACAGGCAGCCTCGCTGGATGACTAAGGGGATAAGAATATCTTGTAGAACAAAGTGGCAATTATATCGAAACGTTAGAAACAGTCAGAATCTAAATACAGCAGCCCATTACAAACGGTATTGTAAGATGCTTAAAGAAGTTATTAGGAAGGCAAAAAGTATGTGGTATGCAGATAGAATAGCTAAGTCTCAGGATAAAATTAAAACCATATGGTCAGTCGTAAAGGAAGTGGCTGGTCTGCAGAAACAGGTCGGGGATACAGAATCAGTGCGTAGTGTGAATGTCCGTGTTACTGATAAGTCGCATATATGTACAGTATTTAATAATCACTTTCTGAATATAGCAGGTGAACTAAACAGAAACCTAGTTCGAACAGGGAATCATATAGCGCTCTTAGAAGAAAGTGTTCCGAGACTGTTACCTGAAATGCTTCTCCATGATACTGACAAGAGGGAGAGTGAGTTAATAATTAAATCACTAAAGACCAAGAACTCTCATGGATATGACGGGATATCTAGCAGAATACTGAAGTATTGTTTTATGTATGTTAGCCCAGTAACTTTTCCTTTAGCAGTGGTCGGTATCCTGACCGATTAAAGAACTCGGTAGTGAAGCCACTTTATAAACAGGGAGACAGGCATAATGTTGACAGTTAAAGACATATTTCTATGCCATCGGTGTTTGCTAAAGTTATCGAGACGGTTGTATATACAAGTTTACTACGGCATTTAAATTCACATAATTTGCTGTCAAATGTACGTTTGGTTTTAGAAAGGGCTTAACAACTGAAAATGCTATATTCTCTTTTCTCTTTGAGGTTTTGGACGGATTAAATAAAAGGCTGTGGACGTTAGGTGTTTTCTTTGACTTAACGAAGGCTTTTGACTGTGTTGACCACAAAATATTATTGCAGAAGTTGGACCATTATGGAGTAAGGGGAGTCGCTGACAATTGGTTCGCCCCTTAGTTTAAGAACAGGAAGCAGAAGGTAATTCTCAGCAACATTGAGAGTGGTAGTGATGTTCAGTCCCAATGGGGCCCTGTTAAGTCGGGTGTTACCAAAGGGTCGGTGCTATGGCCACTGCTGTTTCTTATTTATATAAATGATATGCCTTCTAGTATTACAGATGATTCAAAAATATTTCTGTTTGCTGATGACACCAGTTTGGTAGTGAAGGATCTTGTGTGTAATATTGAAATAGTATCAAATAATGTAGTTCATAAAACAAGTTCGTGGCTTGTGGAAAATAATTTGATGCTAAATCACAGTAAGACTCAGTTTTTACAGTTTCTAATTCATAATTCAACAAGAACCGATATTTTGATCAGACAGAATGGGCATATTATAAGCGAGACGGAACAGTTTAAGTTCCTAGGCTTTCGGATAGATAGTAAGCTGTTGTGGAAAGCCCATGTTCAGGATCTTGTTCAGAAACTAAATGCTGCTTTATTTACCACTAGAACAGTAATAAGTGACAGCTCACCACGAAAGGTAGTCTACTTCGCATATTTTATACGCTTATGTCGTATGGTATTATTTTTTGTGGTAATTCTTCTGATTCAAAAAGGGTATTTTTGGCTCAAAAACGGGCTGTTCGAGCTATGTGTGGTGTAAGTACGAGAACCTCTTGTCAACCCCTATTCAATAGTCTGGGAATTCTGACATTGCCCTCACAGTATATATTTTCTTTAATGTCGTTTGTTGTTAGCAATGTTAGCTTATTCCCAAGAGTTAGCAGCTTTCACACAGATAATACCAGGCAGAAATCAAATCTGCGTGTGGAATGCACTTCCTTGACTCTTGTGCCGAAAGGAGTGCAGTATTCTGCTGCATCCATTTTCAATAAGCTATCACAACAACTCAGAAATCTTAGTAGCAGCCCAAACACTTTTAAGTCTAAACTGAAGAGTTTCCTCATGGCTCACTCCTTCTATTTTGTCGAGGAGCTCCTGGAAGACCTGAAAAATTAAGCAAATTCCAGTGTTACATTGTTGATTTTCTTTATTTAAACTTACGAATTGTCGCCTAAATATGTTTCTTATATTTCATTTTATCTGTTTACACTATCGTGTTATAATTTCATGTATTGACTCGTTCCATGACCATGGAGACTTCTCATTAATGTGGTCCCACGGAACAATAAATAAATAAATAAGGAAGAAGGACACCAGGGGTTCGGAGGGTTCAAGCCTGCATACAGTGTAAAGAATGCAGATATAGTGGAGGAAAAGGAGGAGGTGGGGGAAGGGGATGAGGTCGGGATGCTAGAAGGTTGCAAAAACCCATCTCCAGCTGGATAGGAGTTTCAGGACGCGGGTATGACCTTTCTGCTGGATGGTCAGGAAATGAGGGATCCAAATGAGATGACGGTCGACGATCAGAACAAAGTATCGCAGTTGGGGTTGAGCAGGATGGGACGACCGCAAGTGATTAGGTAGGAATCATGGAGACAGATAGAGCGGGTGGTGCGACCTATGATAACTGCCCGGGTTTCAAGGGGTTGATACAAAGGAACCATTGGTTGCACCATGTGGTGAACTGGTGAAGGTGGGTTGGAGGGCCCCAGACAGAGAAGACCGAAACGATCATGCGCGCAAGGCGATTTGGGCAGCTAACAGCACCTCTGGCCCGCTTCGGGACTGTATCGCTCACGTGGGACCGAGGTACGTCAAGTGGCACGAGGGACTGGCGCCATGTTTGAAACTGTCCACCCTGTATCCCGACTACACTACTGGCCATTAAAATTGCTACACCAAGAAGAAATGCAGATGATAAACGGGTATTCATTGGACAAATATATTATACTAGAACTGACATGAGATAACATTTTCACGCATAGATCCTGAGAAGTCAGTACCCAGAACAACCACATCTGGCCGTAATAACGGCCTTGATACGCCTGAGCATCGAGTCAAACAGAGCTTGGATGGCGTGTACAGGTACAGCTGCCCATACAGCTTCAACACGATATCACAGTTCATCAAGAGTAGTGACTGGCGTATTGTGACGAGCCAGTTGCTCGGTTACTATTGACAGGACGTTTTCAGTTGGTGAGAGATCTGGAGAATGTGCTGGCCAGAGCAGCAGTCGAACATTCTGTGTATCCGGAAAGGCCCGTACAGGACCTGCAACATGCGGTCGTGCATTATCCTGCTTAAATGTACGGTTTCGCAGGAATCGAATGAAGGGTAGAACCTCGGGTCGTAACACATCTGAAATGTAACGCCCACTGTTCAAAGTGCCGTCAATGCGAAGAAGAGGTGACCGAGACGTGTAATCAATGGCATCCCAAGCCATCACGCCGGGTGATTTGCCAGTATGCCGATGATGAATACATGCTTCCAATGTGCGCTCACCGTGATGTCGCCAAACACGGATGCGACCATCATGATGCTGTAAACAAAACCTGGATTCATCTGAAAAAAGGACGTTTTGCCATTCGTGCACCCGGGTTCGTCGTTGAGTACACCATCGCTGGCGCTCCTGTCTGTAATGCAGCGTCAAGGGTAACCGCAGGCGTGGTCTCGGAGCTGATAGTCCATGCTGTTGCAAACGTCGTCGAACTGTGCCTGTAGATAGCTGCTGTTTGGCGAACGTCACCATGTGTTGACTCAGGGATCGAGACATGGCTGCACGATCCGTTACAGCCATGCGGATAAGATGCCTGTCATCTCGACTGCTAGTGATACGAGGCAGTTGGGATCCAACACGGCGTTCCGTATTACCCTCCTGAACCCACCGATTCCATATTTTGCAAACAGTCATTGGATCTGGACCAACACGAGCAGCAATGTCGCGATACGATAAACCGCAACCGCGACAGGCTACAATCCGACATTTATCAAAGTCGGAAAAGTGATGGTACGCATTTCTCTTCTTTACACGAGGCATCACAACAACGTTTCACCAGGCACTGCCGATCAACTGCTATTTGGGTATGAGAAATCGGGTGGAAACTTTCCTCATGTCTGTTAAATTTCATGTCTGCAGTACGTTATCTTCGTGGTGTAGCAATTTTAATGGCGAGTAGTGTAGCTTCAAACATTCGTCGTTGCTTCTTTTCGACATCCAACTCGCGCCCACAGGCCCTGCAAACTGTCTATCCCAGGTCTCTGTTGAAATCGTTGCTGTTCGTTCTGAACTCAGCTGCCTGTTTTATAACATAATACCCATATGTTGACATATGAGCCAAGACTCTCGTGTTTTCAGGGTAAATTTTGTGTCAGTTTTTCAGAAAATGCTCAGCTGTGGCTGACTCGTCAAACCCCAGCTGTTTAATACACACATGAAAAATAGTTTTGCATCACCACTGTTCCGAAAGTTCCGGAACCTTTAGAAAAAATTGGAATAGAGACGGTGGTTCTAGGCGCTACAGTCTGTAACCGCGCGACCGCGCAGGTCAATTCCTGCCTCGGGCATGGATGTATGTGATGTCCTTAGGTTAATTAAGTTTAAGTAGTTCTAGGTTCTAGGGGATTGATGACCTCAGAAGTTAAGTCCAATATTGATCAGAGCCATTTGAACCATTTTTGATGGTGGTTCAGATTGCTGAACACACGGGTACCTCTAATACCCAGTAGCACGTCCTCTTGCACTGATGCATGCCTGTGTTCGTCGTGGCATACTATCCAGAAGTTAATCAAGGAACTGTTATTCCAGATTGTCCCGCTTCTAAAGGCCGATGCTGACCACTCTAGTCGAGCGATGTCGTTAACCTGAAGGAAGTCATTCACAAGATGTGCACGACGGGAGCGCGAATTGTCGTCCATCAAGACGAATGCCTGGCCAACATAAGGCCGATATGGTTGCACTATTGGTCGGACGATGGCATTCACGCATCGTACAGCCGTTACGGTGCCTTCCATTACTACCAGCGGCGTACGTCTGCCCCACATAATGCCACCCCAAAACAGCAGGGAACCCCCACCTAGCTGCACTCCCTGGACAGTGTGTCTAAGTCCTTCAACCTGATCGAGTTGCCTCCAGACACGTGTCCCACGATTGTCTGGTGGGAGGCATATGCGACACTCATCGGGGAAGAGAATGTGATGCAAATCCTGAGGGACCCATTCAGCATGTTTTTGGGCCCATCTTTACAGCGCTGCATGGTGTCGTGGTTGTAAAGATGGACCTCGCCATTTACGTCGGGAGTGAAGTTGCACATCATGCAGCCTATTGCTGTACAGTTTGAGTCGTAACACGACCTCTTGTGGCTGCACGAAAAGCATTATTCAACATGGTGGCGCTGCTGTCAGGGTTTCTCCTAGGAATAATCCGTAGGTAGTGGTCATCCACTGCAGTAGTAGCCTTTGGGCGGCCTGAGCGAGGCATGTCACCGACATTTCCTGTCTCTTTGGATCTCCTCCATGTCCGAAAAACATCGCTTTGGTTCTCACTGAAACACTTGGACAATTCCCTTGTTGAGGGCCCTTCCAGGCACAAAGTAACGATGCGGACGCGATCGAACCACGGTACTGACTGTCTAGGCATGGTTGAACTACAGACAACACGAGCCGTATATCTCCTTCCTGGTGGAATGATTGGAACTGATCGGCTGTCAGACTCCCTCCGTCTGATAGGACCTGCTCATACATAGGTGTTTACATCTTTGGGCGGATTTACTGACATCTGTGAACAGTCAAAGGGACTGTGCGTCTGGTACAATATCCACAGTGAACGTCTATCTTCAGGATTTCTGGGAATAGGGGTCATGCAAAACTTCTTTTGGCTTGTGTTCGGCAAAATGCTCTGCAGACCCTGGTCCTGAAACTCCTCTATGAACAAATTCACGACTGCTGGAGAGAGTGGTGAGCCCAACGCTGTGCCATCCGCCACTTCATGATATTCGTCGCAGTACAAGAAGTACGTTGTCTTTAGAACATGACGGAACAACATGACGATTCCATTAGGAAATTGTGATGTCAAAAGATCCAACGAGTCTTGTGCTGGCTCCCTCGTAAAAAATGACACAACCTCCAGACTAACCAATACGTCTTTTCAGTCTATTTTAATTTTATTCAGTGTTTCAACAAATGTCTGGAGGTTTACAACATGATGTTCACAATGTCCCATTGTTGGCGCTAATAATCCTGCAAAGATATTTGCCAATCTGTAGATAAAAAATGTTCACTGTGCTTGAATTCTTATGGGACCAAACTGCTGAGGTCATCGGTCACTAGAATTACACACTACTTAAATTAACTTATGCTATGAACAACACACACCCATAATCGAGGGAGGACCCGAACCTCCGGCTTCAGGGGCCGCACAATCCGTGACATGGTGCCTTAAACTGCGTAGACACACTGAGCAATAGTCTGTAGATAGTCGAGCTGATTGCACTTCCCCAGTCCGTACAGCCTGGGAAGTCTGGCGGTACGAGGCATTAACTTCGTCTTCACTTCATATGGTAAACCAGAGTGCTTTAGGTTGCAGTGCGCCAGCTGACACGCACTAGGCGTGAGTTTCGCAAGTAGGCCAAATTGAGCTGGCCGCAGCTAATCTGTGTTGCTAAGCGCGACTCGTGTTTCCGCGCCCAACCGCGGGAGTAGCAGCGTACGCGAGCTCACAGTCCCCACCTGGTCCCGCGAACCACGTGGCCGGCTGACGTGCTGAGCTGACCGCGGCGCTCAGTGTCGATCGGACATCGCCGGCGAAGCCACCCAGCCCACATTCGGCCTCACTCTGTGGCGTATCGCTTTTGGGACTTACTTGTCACAATGTGGTGCGCACACGCAACACACACCAAATAAAGGTCACTCTATAAGAACTATAAGACAGATCCGCAATCCTGGATCGAGCAAGCCAACTAAGTTGTGCTAACACCACACCTAAGTCCACGAAAGGGACGCTCAGTAGAGCGCAGAGCAGCACTAGTAGCAAAGTATCGCCTATAGGCATGGCGTATGGTGCCCACGAATATTCCGTCCTGTCACCGAGCCAGAAGATCGCTGCAATTGACGAGCTATTAAATGACATTGGGGCGAAATTAAAGGCCAAACACGTATCGAGTAGCGTACTGAATACAATAAGGAATAAAATATTTCCTTTGGCTTTCCAACTCACGTCAGCAGAAGCAAAGATCGAGCTGCTGCAAGAGCAGAACAAAGATCTACTGCGCGAACGTCAGCTCTCAGCTGACACAGTGAAGGACCTTAGAATTGAGTCTCTCACAGAACAGGTCAACAAACTCGAGGAAGACAATACAAAACTCGCTGAAATAAACCAAGAGCTCAGTGACCAAATTATGGATCTGACAGGAAAGGTTATTGAACAGGCACAGCAACAGGCCACGATATTAACATACGCTGCGGCACTCTCCAGTCCACCCAAAAAACATAAACGCATTGAGGTGGCAAAAGCCAAGCAGGCAACCACTCTCTTCGTAAAGTCTACCAACAACTAAGACAGGAAAACAATAAAAAAAAACATTGACAAAAAACATCAACCCAAGACGAAACAACCTACACATTAAATCAATAAGAAACACGAAGACAGCTGTGATTGTCGAAGCAGCAACACAGGAGGACTGTAGGAAAATAATAGAAAAGACGAAGGATATTGAGAATATCGCGTGTGAAGGGCGCAGAAAGCGGCAACCTTTGGTGGTAGTCTATCGAGTGACAGAAGCCATCTCGGACAGAGAATTTCTTGAGTGTCTATACGACCAAAATCTCAGTGACGATTTCACAAAAGACGAATTCGACAAAGACGTGAAAATCAGATTCCGCACAGGGCCCAAAAGAAAGGGATACAACCATCCAGTGTTGGAAGTCACACCCAGAATTTATTGGTACCTCACCAATAAAGGAAGGGTGTACATAGACTTCCAATCCCTATCTGTGAAAGACTTTACGTCAGTGAGCCAGTGTTACAACTGTGACCTTGGCCATACAACCAGACACAGATACGACCTGTTCAAGGTGTGGTAAAAACGCGCGGACTGTCGAGCATCAGAGCCCATCGATTGCATTCCCTGCAGGAACAGAAACCGAATTGGCAATAAGAGCAGATGTGGCGTCTGCCAGACCTACAAACAGCTGCTTGACAGATTAATTGACAGTACTGACTATGGCAACTGAACACCCTCCTCAGTCAACCAACATGCTCCATAAATCAACCCATGAAAAAACAAGATCATACAAGTCACAATTCACCAGGCACCGAAACCATCTACGTGCAATACTCTGGCGTAAGAAGCAAAAACTATTACCTGACGACTGCTCCAACAATGGTCACATTCCAGACTTGATACATAATACAAACCTGGAGGACAGCCATCACGCAATCACTGAATACATAAACGACCCAACACTCACAGGACAAATGCCACCAGAAGCCGCCAAACTAATCAAAAGACAAATAATGTACTGGATGACATTCCAGACGATCCTTATGAACAGGATAGACGAACTAAGAGACGAACTACTAAGAATAGACATGATAACCCCATATCCTGATACCGACAGACCAGGAAACCATACCACACATGACCAACCAAAGCAACTGCACAAAACAGCGTTGCTAACGACTCAAGATCACCCATCCAATCCAGCACAACGACAGTACAAAATGCGAAGGACGCATCAAAGCAATCAAATTCATACAAGGTGAGACCTTGAACCCAACGGTGCTAAACACAACTGTAACGCAAGCCAGCACAACTGGAGCCCAAACGGAAAACACGGACAAATCAGACACCCCCGACTGTAATCAAATCGAACGCAAAATAACTCTCTCTGACTCACTAGACCAGCTAGATATACATGTAAAATTAATTAGACTAGAAGGCAGAGACATCTTAGAGACGGCACAGCGGATGCTCATCCGCACCCTACACCCTTACGGCCAATCTGTTTCCGTAGATTGGAAAAAACTGATAGACTGATTGTCAAAACGGAGAAAATTCCAACAGATCCAGACAGCCTACTAGACCTGCTCATTCAGGTGTGCGTCCGCAGGGAGGAACCATTCGATATGGACAAGCTTTACAAGGATCACGTAAGGGCTCATGGGAGAACATACTTCGATTACAGTCAAACTGGCAGCAAGTGGTACGCCACCGTTAAACACCCAAGCTGCTAATAGCACAGCTTAATGCTATGTGGAGTATACTTGTAAATTCGGAGCTCCCACGGGTCCTACGTGAACTAAAAAGTGACATTCTGTGCATACAGGAGCCCTACACTAGACAAGGGCATATCTCCAACTTTCCCCCAAATGTGGTGACAGTTTCGGAGGGGACAGGCTGCATGGCATCTGTCATAATCTTAAACAAAGAAATACATCCAGTCAAAATTACAGAACTCTGTTCCGAGCACCTAGTTATAGTTGAAGTCACACTCAAGGGAGATACTTGGATCATCGCGTCGCTGTACGCCCAATTCTGTCATTGCATCAAACCATACGCAGACCTCATCAGAGATGTTGCGCAATACGCTGGCAACAAAAAACTTCTCATCTGTGCAGACATAAATTCCAGATCAACCCTGTGGCATTCAGACAGAACTGACGACAAAGGTAGAATAATAAATGACATCATCGAAGAAAACAGACTACACGTACTCAACAAGGAAGGACATCACCCGACTCACCTCGGACACAACGGTCATTCATCAAACATAGACATCACCCTCGTTAATAATGCCACCATCAACCAAATGGTTCAAATGGCTCTGAGCACTATGGGACTTAACAGCGAAGGTCATCAGTCCCCTAGAACTTAGAACTACTTAAACCTAACCAACCTAAGGACATCACACACATCCATGCCCTTGGCCGGATTCGAACCTGCGACCGTAGCGGTCGCACAGTTCCAGACTGAAGCGCCTAGAACCGCTCGGTCACTCCGGCCGGCACCATCAACCACGTACGACACTGGACCGTACATGACCAGATCACTACTAGCGACCACAACATCATCACACTAACCTTAAGTGGTACACCAAACGTCAACGCAGAAACACAGCCAAAAAGACTATTATTTGACAAAACAGACTGGGACAGGGTCAGACTAAAAATACATGACCACATACCGCAAGACATCACCGGCAGTGTTGATTACAGAGCACACATGCTGACAGATATCACACACACACAGAATACCTGCATACCCACACAAAGAATGACAAAACACCAAAGCATTCCCTGGACTACACAATTAACACGACTCAAAGAAGACTCAAAACGTAAAAGTAAGCTGTACCAACGAGAAATTTCAGATAGAAAAAGACAATTACGACTACACGACTACCGGCTTGCCAAGGAAAAATATAAACTTGAGCTGAATAAGACCATGAAAGACCATTGGAATAGCCATGTAGCAGCACAAACACAACTAAACATTTGGGGGGGGGGGGGGGACCATACAAAATCGTGACAGAGAAATTAAGAGCCCACTGGTTCTGGGAACGCTGCGACAGGAGGATGGTGAGATGACTAAGGGCTGGAGACGCACAGCGGAGTTCCTGCTGAGCAAACTCCTGCCTGACGACATTGCAGACACAGACACACCACAACACGCAGCACTGAGACGCGAAGTAGACACAGTATACACCACACCAACCGTCACCTGTCCTTTGCGCAGGAAGAAGTGGCGACAGCGATCTCAGAACTCAAAAACAGAAAGGCACCTGGACCGGATGGTATCCACTCTGAGGTACTGAAATTGCACCGCAGATCACCCCGTTTCTCAACAACGTTGTTAAACGATGCATTAAGGCTGGACCGTGTGCCTGCAGTGTGGAATACTTCGACGGCTATTATCTTCAAAAAGGCTCCAGACAAAGACCCAGCTGACCCCAAGTCATACAGACCAATTTGCCTTATCAATAGTACAAGAAAAACTACTCAAAAAATGGTTCAAATGGCTCTGAGCACTATGGGACTCAACTGCTGTGGTCATTAGTCCCCTAGAACTTAGAACTACTTAAACCTAACTAACCTAAGGACATCACACACATCCATGCCCGAGGCAGGATTCGAACCTGTGACCGTAGCAGTCGCACGGTTCCGGACTGCGCGCCTAGAACCGCGAGACCACCGCGGCCGGCTAGAAAAACTACTCTGCAAAAGACTAAAAGCATACCGAACACTACGGGGACTGACACCACACCAATACGGCTTCAGGGAAGGGAAATCTATAGACGACGCAATGAACACAGCACTCCAAATAGTCACGACACACTCTCCAAATACACACTTGCAATTGTGATAGACATATCAGGTGCCTTCAACAACCTCTGGTGGCCGGCCTTGTTCAAGAGTCTCAGACACCTGCAGGTACCAGAGTCTCTTTATAATAGTTTCATGGACTATTGCAGAGACAGAACAGTCGTTTGGCAAATGGACAACCAGAAAGTGATTAATCGAATTACAAAAGGCTGTCCACAAGGGTAGATCAGAGGCCCCATCTTCTGGGACATAGTTATAGAACCGATCCTACAGTTACTAGAGTAGCACATCTTGACAGATGGAGTTGTCGCTTATGCTGATGATCTACTCGTCGTAGTTTCAGCAAACAAACGTGCTCAGCAAAAAGAAAGAGACAATGGAACACTTCGGACAATAACCCAATGGTGCACAGATAATAAAATTAAAGATAGCAGGAAACAAAACAACTTACACATTGCTAAAGGGTATCCTGCGCAGGAATCAATAGTCGAAATGGTACATTTCATCACAGGACATAGCCCTTATCCCATGCACCTGTACCGCGTGAGTCTGCAGCAGGCTAATAGATGCACATGCGGGGAAGAAGGTTCCCCTGAACATACTATCTTCTTCTGCGGACAACGCACGAACACAAGACACACAGTACACATAAATCGCCTGAACACACAGAGCGAACTACACGCCATAATACGCGACCAGGAAAGGTGGACTGAACTCAACAAACTAACTGACGAAATCTTGAAGATCCAACAAATAGAATACTTGCGCAACAGACCCTACCGAAGGCAAGTCGGTCCAAACAGACATCACGATGCCCAGGGGGACACAGATATGATTAGCACCACGAGTGATGAAGAAGAAACAGATACAGACCAGGGCACCAACACAGATATTGAAGCGTCCAGCGCGGATGATCCATAGTGTCAAGCAAGTCAACTTCAAAGAACAGTCTGGAACAACCGACAAGAGGTGCACAAGTCACACACGATCCTAAAAACAGATTGCACCTTACATGTAAATAGTTAAGAGCACCTCCATGTCTATAAGAGCTTAAAGCTAGGTACCTCTTCAAGGGACCTACGCATTCCGTTAAGTGGCAGCGCACAGCCTGGATGGAAGGAACTTAATTGTGGTCCCTCTCTTTTGAGGCCAACGCGACGGATACCTATGGTGGATCGGGGAAAACCACCCTTCAGGCTGTGTTGCTGGCGGGGCCGGAAGGTGCTAACTGCCACACCACGTATCATTGTAAGTCTCACTGGCTCAGCGTGAATTGTTTATACTTCCAACCTACACAGCCTGTACCTCAACCTCCACTACACTAATAACTTCTGATCTGAAGCTTAAAGTTAGGCACCTCTTCGAGGGACCTACGCCCCCTGGTAAGAGGCGGCGCACGGCCTATATGGAAGGATCTTAATTGAGGTTCCTCTCTTTTGAGCCCAACCCGACGGATACTTATGGTAGATCGGGGGAAACCACGGTTCAGGTGGCGTTGTCGGCGGGGTCGGGAGGTGCTTGCAACTGGTGTACTCTACTAGGAGACTTTTAGGCTCAACACAAACCGTTAGCGTCATTACCTTTATGACTTTTACAGCAAGTACCCTTTCATTAGCAACTTTGGGCCAAGCACAAAATCAATTACCTCTATATTGCATATTGTAAATAGTTTAGCAGGCTGGACATGGAGGTCTTAGTCTTAGTTTGTAGCTTTAACGTACCCTAATCTCTTCTAGTTAAGTTAGTTTTTAGGATGGTAGATATTAAAGGCATGGTGAGCGACGGCCAGCGTCTTGAGGGTCATTCCAAGACCCGAGCCGCCGACCACAACCAGGTGACGAGTAATATAATACCTATCTCTTCTCTATTCAATTCTCTTCCTTCCTTCTTTCTAAATATTTAATTTCGTTTTGTTTATTAATATCTCACTTGATTTTGAATTAGTTATAAGTTTTTCTAATGCTGCACAAAAAAAGATATCAAATGGATGTAAACAAATAGAGCCCGCCTCGACGTGGCGGGACACGGGTAATGGTGCGAGTGGGGACGGGAGGCGGTGTGGTGTTACTTTCAGTCACACCGGACCCCGGACCCAGTTACAGCGGCCAAGTGGCAACATACGACCTACCAAAAGAAATTAGACGGTGGGTCATAAAATATAAGCAGCTAGTGAAAAAAAACCATTTAATAACTTCCCTGTCTTCCTGACGATCGCGTATGTCGGATCGCGGCTAAACTTCAGGTAAACGTTATCTCCTGATTGGTGTAGCACCTTCAGGCCATAATCATCGGTGTTCAGAACGACAGTGGGCTTTCCTTTATCGGCAGGTAACATAATCAAGTCCTCGTTCTCCCGCGATAAGTGTAAGCCACGGCTTTCCTCCCGCTAATATTATATTTCGGTGACTTAGCTTTCGCCATTATACGGCTGGTGGTTAGTATGACATCCCAAGCTGCGTAGTGCGACAACTGCCGAAGTCACTGCTCTAACCCACTAATAGTATCCGAAATTGGCAGACGTGCGGGAACTGGTGAAAAATTAAGGCATTTACTCAGGGCTGCCCCAGAGCCGTGTCCCGTTCTTAGTTTTAGAGATGAACAACTGTTGTATGGGTCTTACCATTCTGCACGGCAGTTCTTCCGTCAGTTAAGCATATTAAGTAAAATAAATGTCATTAACCTTGATTCTTAACGCTACACATTTCATGGGTATTTCATTAATTTCACTTATACGTCTACGGCATTTCTAGTTACTGTAAGCATACCAAGTAAGTTAACAGACTTAATCACATCTGTTTTATAAATATGAAATTGACTGTAGATCAATTACTCTTTTTCGTAATTCTGGAAATCAGAACAAAGTATCAGACATTTTAGAGTAAATGAAATTCACAATGACATATGTGGTAGCAAATGTGTAGTTACGTTTTCGTCCTAGTTTTCCATGCTTCTTGCTGTTATAAACATTAGTGGAAGCAACCACTGGCGATTATAACACAAATTTAGCGTCACACCTTTACGTTCTTCGTGGCAAAACATTACTCAAGCTATCATTTCTTGGCTCCACCAAGACATCTTTTCCCACGTGGTGCATATTTCACTCCTTGTGGTAGTGACCGCCACTGTGACATTCTTTCTACATGGCCTTTCATTTGTCTCTATACAACCTGCGTACCCAATGTTGCCTGAGTATGTATTTATTGGTCCACTTCCTACTTTACTCACTCTAAGACCATCAGCACCACTCCTTTCTGTTCATCTCCTCCACCCCCACAATCTATTGGCATCTCCTCCTGCCCCTCTCTGTCTGTCGATCTCGATTGTCGACCTCACTCAAGGATTCATACAGTCCGATTTTGGAATTGCAGTATAACAGCAAAAAGACGCAAGAGAGGCAGAAAATCACAAGTGCAAACATCCCCAAACATATTCATATAAATAAATGCACAAATGCACTCGAAAATCTGAATAAATTATCGAATTGCGTTGTTGTAAGCATTAAAACATAAGTAACTGGTGCAGTTTTTATTACTTAAATCATGAATGACACAGTTACAGACTTTCCTGAAACATCTTGTACGATGAACGAAAAAAATGTGTATCATTCAGTAAGTAAGCGTTAGAACCTGGGGATAACAGATTGTCATCTGAATTAAACATTATCAATTAGTCAAATAGTAAGTTATCATCATCCGTGGTGATTAAAGTCTCCTCCAGAGTAGTCCTCCTCTCTGTGTTTTATTGTCTCTTGGAATCCATTAAAAATGTTCTTCCGTCCATCTACTAGCCATTCGTCTAGCATTATTCCATTTCATTTTCATTGCAATCGTACTATGTCCTGCATACCATTGTACTTCCTGAGCCTTTTTGTTTATCTTACTATCTGTCCAAGTTTTGTGGCGTAGTCCTTCGCTGGTGGTTCAGTTAGCCTCGCTTTTGGGATGATAATCGTATTTAACGTCGATATATCAGTGCCATAAGTCCAAGCATATGCTGCTCGTAAATTCTCTTTTCAGTTTCGGAAGCTCAAGTCTAAAAATCTTACTTAATTAACGGGAAGAACTACATGCCTACTTTTACTTTTCGTTTATTCCTTTCCCCCGTCCGTCCAGTCACTGACTTCAGCCAGCCTGAATAAAAAAGCTTATCTGGTTGTGAGGATTAGTTGTGAATTAGTACTAGTTTGCGTTCGATATATTGGATATATATAATGCTTTGGACGTTAATTTTTTTGATTTTGAAACCTGATTTCAAGCATCCTTTCTTTAGCTCTTCCATTACTAGCCGAATTTTTATTCTACGTGTGAGTTTACATATAATTACATGTATTTGTGTAAGAGCTATCACGGTTTTCGGTTATTTTCTTGATATGTACGTATTTTACAAGTTCCAGATACCTGAATTACTGCCAACGTTGTTTTTCATGGACCCATGGTTTCCGTCCCTAAACAGACAATAGAAAAGGAAACGTGAACTGTCTGTAAACAGTGTTTGAACGGGAAAAAAATCAGCTGGTAAACTGAGCTGGCTACATCAGCGTTTAGGGCGTCGCATACTGTGAATGAAGCGAGAAATGGAAACGAATCGTTTTGCGGCATCGTAGCCGCACTGAATCGTAAAGGCGACAAATATCTGACGTCCGCAGTGAGAGGCAGGAGTCTTAGCATTACACAGCATTTGTCGCTAACGAGTCCATAAACCGGCAGGCTGCGAACTTGTTTGCTTGGCTGCGACACACTGCACAGCTGCATAAATTCGCACTTGAGCCGCGGGCGCTGTCGCTGGCAGCGAGCTGGCGCGCGTTTATTACCGACTCCGCTCTGTAGCTGCGCGCCGATACAAAGCCCAGCTCTACCGCTTGCCGTACTTAACTCCAGCGTCAGCCTCTCCCTGGCAAATCCGTGAATCCGTCAACTTGAATGAATCGATTACGTACTTCTATATACCACCTTGCGCTTTCATTATTTTCTATTTAACTATAACTGTGCCTCATAACGAATTCAAATGGTGTAAACGAATTATTAAAGTGAAGATGTTTTAGTTACTTACGTTGAAAATTTCCGGCCTTTACGTTGCAGTTTCGACTGCTTGTGTTCATGCAGTAACAAAGACTGTGTGATGCACTTTTTTGATGCATATGTTCACTTATATTGGTATAGATATAAATAAAAAAATTTATTCATATTGTCTTGCCGGCTGGTGTGGCCGAGCGGTTCTAGGCGCTTCAGTCTGGAACCGCGCTACCGCTACGGTCGCAGATTGTAATCCTGCCTCGGGCATGGATGTGTGTGATGTCCTTAGGTTAGTTAGGTTTAAGTAGTTCTAAGATCTAGGGGACTGATGACCTCAGATGTTGAGTCCCATAGTGCTCAGAGCCATTTTTTTCATATGGTATTCACTACCGCATAAACACAAGCAGTCAGCATTGTGACGTAATGGTGCGAAATTTTCAGCGTAACTAACTATAACATTTTCACTTTAATGATTCGTTTACATTATTTGAAATCATTAAGAGGCACAATTACATTTAAACAGACAGTTTCTAACACCATGTTTTGATTGTAGGGCAAAACCACCCAAGGGAATTCTCACCATGTGGGAGAACAAAAAGTGAGAACTAATGTAAACTGCAACAGAAATTCGTCTGAACTTGAACAAACCATCTGACGATGAATCTGTCGGCTCGAAGTCGGTAACGGTGCTGTTCATGTAAGTAAACAGCGTTATAAAAAAGTGACTACTTGCTGCTATCTTCTCTGTACGAATGTGTGTTTTGTATACACCCATTGTCTCAAATTGTCAGTTTTTGACAAAATAGCATTTCCCTTTTGTCTTAATGGCTCACAGATGACCCAATTCAGGCATCTGTACGCATTGTTTTGCTTGATAGTATGTGCAACAAATGTAGCAAATGGGTTTGTTATCACATTCTAGTACTAAAATCAGTTGCATATGTACCACAAATGTCTCTTGTGTACTTACTCTCATTCCTAATATTGCATGTAATGTTCTACAGAAACAGTACTAAAATACATACTGAGTTGTCTAATATATATCGATGCTGATACAGGAAACTTGTAAAACCTACAAACACACATTATGTGTCATTTTGTGCAACTCGCAGTGTTATACATCGATAAACCAGAAAACTGTGACCACTGCCCACTGCGGCATTCGATACTTCCTGGTGGCGTTGCGGGCACGTGACTCAGTGCCAAATGTATGTAAGCGGAGCAGACACGGACAGTAGATCAACCTAGCGAAGATGTGGGCTGCAGATGCGGAAATCAGTTGACATAAGTGTCTTTGACAAAGAGCAGATTATTATTACGCAGAGCCTGTAAACGAGTATTTCTAAAACGAGTAAGCTGGTAGAATGTTCACGTGCTACTGCACGCTTTCTCAGAAAATTATTTGAACAATTACTTCATGAGCCCACTCTAGGCGTAAATGGTTGACCTTTCAGCAACAAATAATCCTGGACAAATAGTGAGTGTTGTGACGAATACAGGGATTAGCGACCACAAGGCAGTTGTTGCTAGGCTGAATACCGTAACACCTACGACCATCAAAAAGAAACGCAAATTATATCTACTTAAAAAACTGATAAAATGCTCTTAACACCTTTTCCAGAGACAGTCTTCACTCCTTCAGATCTGATCATGTTAGTGTAGAAAAGTTGTGGAATATTTTCAAAGAGATAGTATCGACAATAATTGAGAGATATATATCACATAAATTAATAAGTGATAGAACTGATCCCCCATGGTACACGAAACGGGTCAGATCGTTGTTGCAGAAGAAACGAAAAAAGCATGCCAAATTTAAAAGAACGTAAAATCTCAAAGACTGGCCAAGTTTTACAGAAATTCGAAATATAGCACGTACTTCAATGCGAGATGCTTTAAATAATTTCCACAACGAAATTCTGTCTCGAAATCTGGCAGAAAACCCAAAGAGATTCTTGTCAGAAAGATTTAGGTGTTCGTTTTTCCCGCTCGCTGTTCGGGAGTGGAATAGTAGAGAGATAGTATGATTGTGGTTCGATGAACCCTCTGCCAAGCACTTAAATGTGAATTGCAGAGTAGTCATGTAGATGTAGATGTAGATACATAAAGCACACCATTGGCAAAACGTAATCAGTACCTTCACTGCGCGATAACGACGCTGAAGTCATTGATGACAGTGACACTAAAGCAGAGTTACGAAAGACGTTTTCCGAAACTCCTTCACCAAAGATGACGAAGTAACTATTCCTGATTTCCAATCAATAACAACTGCCAAGATCAGAAACATAGAAGTAGATATCCTCGGTGAAACAAAGCAGCTTAAATCACTTAATAAAGGCAGATTGTATACCAGTCAGGTTCCTCTCAGAGTATGCTGATAAAATAGCTCCATATTTAGCAGTTATATACAACCACTCGCTCACAGAAAGATCAGTTCCTAAAGACTGGAAAAATTCTCAAGTCACACCAATACCCAAAAAGGGAAGTAGAAGTAATCCACTGAATTACAGTACAAAAAAACAGCTAAATTTAAAATAAGTCACACAAGTCCTAATGCTGTAAATTCAGCTAAATACCTAGAGATTACAATTACAAATCACCTAAGTTGGAACGATCAGATAGTTCAAATGGCTCTGAGCACTATGCGACTTAACTTCTGAGATCATCAGTCGCCTAGAACTTAGAACTAATTAAACCTAACTTACCTAAGGACATCACACACGTCCATGCCCGAGGCAGGATTCGTAGCGGTCGCTCGGCTCCAGACTGTAGCGGCTAGAACCGCACGGCCACTACGGCCGGCTGGAACGATCACATAGATAATATTGTGGGTAGAGCAAACCAAAGACTGCGATTCATTGGCAGAACACTTAGAAGGTGCAACAGGTCTACTAAAGAGACTGCTTACACCAGGCTTGTCCACCATATTCTGTAGTATTACTGTGTGGTATGGGATCCGCATCAGGTGGGACTGACGGATGACATCGGAAAAGTACAAAGAAGGGCAGCTCGTTTTGTATTATCGCGAAACAGGGGAGATAGTGTCACAGATATGATACATGAATAGCAGTGGCAATCATTAAAACAAAAACGTTTTTCGTTGCGACGGATCTTCACATGAAATTTCAATTACCAGTTTTCTCCTCCGATTGCGAAAACATTCTGTTGCCACCTACCTACATAGGGAGAAGCGATCATCACGATAAAATAAGAGAAATCAGGGCTGGCACAGAAAAATTTAAGTGCTCCTTTTTCCGCGCGTGGCGTTCGAGAGTGGAACGGTAGAGAGACAGCTTGAAGGTGGTTCATTAAACCCTCTGTCAGACACTTAATTGTGAATAGCAGAGTAATCGCGTAGACGTAGATGTACTGTCGTAAGCCTCTAGGGAAAGAGGCAGAAGGACAGTGAAACCGCCACTAGGCACTCAGTGGTTGGACGTCCACGACTCTTCATAGGACCACTACTTGTCACTTCCCCTCCTGTTCAATTTGCAAATAAAGCGAGAGAAAAACGACTGTCGGTACGCCTCCGCATGAGCTCTAATTTCTCGTATCTCGTCTTCTTGGTCCTTACACGCAATGTATGTAGGCGGCAGTAGAATCGTTCTTCAGTAGAATTGTTCTTATCTACCAGTAACAAACCTAGCCACCCGCCTCGGAATAGCTCGATGTCGCCTTTCAGTCCGACCTGGCACGGATCCCAAACACTCGAGCAGTACTCAAGAATAGGTCGCACCATCCGGAGCGGTCGCGCGGTTCCAGATTGAAGCGTCTACAGCCGCTCGGCCACGATCGGTAGAGACATAGCTGTTATACAACAAAGCGTAAATAAAACAGTATAATATTAAAAAGCATTCTTATGAAAATAATTAAATGGGAAGGGTCGTGAAGCAATTAATATATAATATTTGGCCGTTTAAGAGAATGAATTGAGTCTAGTTGTATAACTGGTCGTTGTGTTTTGTGTTATACATAGAGTTTCCCCCACCCGATCATATGTTATTGTTTCCTACTGCCACATGATATAAGGTTGCAGTTGGACGCAAGGGAACTAACACCTCGTTCGAACATGGACAACTTATCATATTCCTTCGCGAGAAGGGTCATAGCCACATAGATACTTTGTTGGATATACACAGAAGCACGTTCGATGCTATTAGAAGAGATTTGAAATAGCGGACTATCTGTCCGTCGGAGAGATTAGCAAAGGAGTTACAAGAAAGACAAAGGTGATTAATTACAGGAAATTTGAAGTGGAGTCCTTGAGTACGTATTTCGCGTGTTACAAAACAAATGCAGATTTAAGCTAGTAAGTGAATTAACTGTTCAGAGGATTATCAAAGAACAGGTGTACAAAAGAAGAGGAGACACTACAAAATCGTATGTGAACAATGTGAACCAAATACAAAAGCACCCTTCACAAGGGATCACGAAATGATGACGTATTTACCGAGGAGAGGAAAATTCTACATGTTTTCAGTGGTCAGAAGAATTACTGTACAACAAATGTCTAATGAGGAGCTGCAGACTTAACATTAGATACATTTTATAAAACATTGGGAGGGAGAGGGGGGAGGAGTAGAGAGGCAGTGTATGTTCTGGCCAAAGCACTGACTCAACATCCGTCAGCACATTTTCTTCAGAGTTGTATCACAACTGATGCAATTGTACACATCACAGTCAAGGCCACGGGTGACATGTGTCAACGTCACACCTAGGGAGGGGAAGGAAGACGGTGCCGGCCGCTGTGGCCGAGCGGTTCTAGGCGTTTAAGTCTGGAACCGCGTGACCGCTACCATCGCAGGTTCGAATCCCGACTCGGGCATGGATGTGTGTGATGTCCTTAGGTTAGTTAGGTTTAAGTAGTTCTAAGTTCTAGGGGACTGATGACCTTAGATGTTAAGTCCCATGGTGCTCAGAGCCATTGGAACCATTTTTTTCTCTACTGGTCTGGAACATTACGATGCGTAACCGCTGAACTACCACAGAAAATTGTTAAAAAACGGTGCATGGACACAGATTAATGACAGCCTCTTCATCCTCTTCATCTTTATTACGTCAGTATCGAACCTTTCCATCCATGTAGACATGCACACATTTCATAGCGCATTCACTAATTCCCATAGTGCTCACCCCCTTCCAACAGAAATCATTCGAGTTCTTTGCCCTGCAGTGAGACGACAAGCCTCTGGCAGTTTGATTAATTATTATTATAATTCGACTGCTGTCTGCACCCTTGCACGATTGCTGTCTGCACATCTTGCTCCCCACTGATGACAAAAAATTAACCAAATTGCGCGACGCGACGCTCTAGTGAGAATAAAATAATGACAAGCAGAATGTTAATCGAGTGATATGAAAAGCATCCAAACAGTCGGCAGGCGTCACTCGCCTACGCCGGATTAACACCGGATCACACTGTCGTCACATTATGTTATTGTTATCATGCACTGTAGCTTTCAATTCGATGCAGAGGCCATTCGTGGAGCAGAGTTAAACACGTGTCTGGACTTGATGAATATCACTTGTTGTGCTCGTGACCGCGATTGCAGCACTGCAATGTCCTTGACCTACACTTATCGCGATTTTCCGGCAGACATTGCGCCGCACTCCTTTTAACACCACTGGTGCTTGCCGGCCTCGGGGTGGTGTCGTACGAGCGTCGCTGGAGCACCGTCTGACAGCTTCTCTCATTGCTTTTCGGATTGTACCCATGGAAACATTACCCATACATACCCTGCCTCAATAAAACTATATTGAATCAAAATTTAATATGAGAGTCTTGTCTTCTTCCCGTTAGTCCCAATATTCGCAAAATCTAGACATATTATACTAAAACGCGGATATTTAAATACCTCACACCGAGGTGATGTGTAATATGGCATATGACATGTGTATATACGCCTCTTAAAATGCAGAACCACTATGAAACGCTGAAGGCATAACCCAAAAATGCAGAAGAATGCTGAAAGTAAGTATTTCTATGATCGAACTATACTGCACCACAGTGCAGCGACATACATCAGGTGTTCTCGCTATCACCACCATCAGCACCATGGCATACCTCAGTAGTTAAGCTAATGTTATCCCGTATAACGTACGATCAAAATGTGGAGCATTTGCGTGTAGGTTTATCATCAGGTCGAGGGTTCAGCATGGTGGTAAAGTTTGAAATTGCAATGCACTTACGCAATCTATGGCGTGTATTTTCTCAGATATGTTTGACAGTCAAACACATCTTGTCTTACTAGACAACTTGAATACAATTAAGGTTACAGGGTGATTCTTATTAGCCGGCCGCGGTGGTCTCGCGGTTCTAGGCGCGCAGTCCGGAACCGTGCGACTGCTACGGTCGCAGGTTCGAATCCTGCCTCGGGCATGGATGTGTGTGATGTCCTTAGGTTAGTTAGGTTTAAGTAGTTCTAAGTTCTAGGGGACTGATGACCATAGCAGTTGAGTCCCATAGTGCTCAGAGCCATTTGAACTATAACAAGGGTTGGTACTGAAAACAATTGTTATTAAATTTTAAAAACCTCCGAAACAGCGTAGATGACACCTAGACAAGTAATTTAATATAAGACACATAGTGTCGCAGATGTCGAGAAATTCCCCCAAAAATGGGTGAAAAATGTTGAACATGTGACGTCACCAGATGACGCACCTCACCGCACGTGCAACACTTGGGCTTGCGGTGTGAAGGAATGACTGAACGGTGCTGTACTACCATTCGAGCAAACAGAGCAAATTGAAACACCTTTCATAAATGTGATCTGTTGTATATATAGAAGTTACAAAATTATTACCCTCACTCTAACCAAGTAAAAGCTATTTTATTTTCTGTTTATTTTCTTTCGTTCCGTTTTTTGTTTACAGACATTATTAGTAAAGAAACGTCGGTCATTATTGGTAACGACGCAGTTCGGAAACTCATTTACTTGTGACACAATACCTTAGGTTTTTTTTGTGCTGCACGGTGCAGTAAAACAGCGGAATCCCCGAGACCGGCAGACAAAATAATAAATCTCACTTCAATGTAAATACATAGTAGCCTGAAAAAAATGTTGCCAGCCAGACCCAACACTCGAAACCTCAGATCCACGATTTGAAATCGTGCATGTAGGCTCGAACACAAACCAACGTGAATACTTGGGATGATCAGTTGCGACAAACCGACAGGCTCAACCGCTGCACGGTGGGAGGCACGTCATCTAATGACGCCATATGTTCAACATTTGTCATCCAATTTTGGGATATTTCTCGACAATTGCGACCCCAAGTGCCTTATATTAAGTAACTTGTACCAACGTTATCTACGTCGCTTCGGAGTTTTTTAAACGTTTATAAGAATCACCATGTATTGCAGCTGTGTTACTGAGGTGTGCGCTAACAGTCAAGAATGAAAGCTATTATTTACTATCCCAGGCATTCAGATTGCTGTGAGTATGTGTGTGTTTTTTCTTAGCAATCATGTGGTATGTACTTAAATATTCACTCGCTAGAACACCTAAGAGAACATAGTTTCAAAGAACTTTCATGAGTGTTGCACCTATGTACCTCGTCATTGTCTGACATAAGTAAAGAATTACGTGCAGTTGAAGCACTCAATGAGGCAAAACGCACAGAAATTTTAGTGTGTGTCTGTGTTTGTGTGTGTGTTCGCGTGTGTTTCACTTCACAGACGATACCACTGTTGAAGTAACGTATCCATGACAAAGCAGTTGTCAGGTCATTCGAGTCATACTCACCATAATTATGAATATGCTGCTTATTTTTCTCTCACAGTGTCAAAATGAGAAGGGAAAAGAAAAAAAGGAAAAGAAGCTGTCGTTTATACAGAGCAACATTTCTATATGAACTGTATATAAAGTTAACGGTAAATATAAACGCTCAACAACAACAGAAGTGATGTATCAGCTCTCTACTAACGTTGCTCTAGGCGTTGGTCGCCACCGATCTGCCTACGGGGAACAAACTGCCCTCGCCACAGCAGTCACCTTGGCACATGTGGCTACCTTTGACACATCCGATGCATGTGTCGGCAGCTGTCTCTCTCTTCCAGCTTCAGTACTGAGCAGGCCCTGGCGACCTAGCGGTTCTAGGCGCTACAGTCTGGAACCGCGCGACCGCTACGGTCGCAGGTTCGAATCCTCCCTCGGGAATGGATGGGTGTGATGTCCTTAGGTTAGTTAGATTTAAGTAGTTCTAAGTTCTAGGGGATTGATGACCTCAGATGTTAAGTCCCATAGTGCTCAGAGCCATTTGAACCAATTTCAGTACTGAGCATCGGTGAGAAGGAAAAAAATAATTCTGCATAAACTGTCAAGGATGGAAGGAAGGAAGATTAGGTTTAACGTCCCGTCGACACCGAGATCATTAGAAACAGAGCACAAGCTATGATTACGTCAAGGATGGGGAAGGAAATCGGCCGTGCATTTACCTGGAGCGATTTAGGGATATCACAGAAACGTAAATCTGGAAGGCCGGACGCCGGTTTGAACTGTTGTCCTCCCCAATGCGAGTCCAGAGTACTAACCAATGCCCCACTTTCATCGGTTATAAACTGTTAAAGTACGCAAATATTAGTTTTAAATAAAGCATTGCGGTGGGATATAATTTTTAGTGTTATGTAATAATATGCTGTCGTAATTGTTCATCATATTTAGATATTTACCGCGAGATGAGCAACACACACGCAGCGGTTTACACAGTGGCCCGATATTCAACACGCGCTCTGGAGCGATAAGGCTACCGTGTGGTTCTTGTTCCATTTTGCGCTGCACACAGAGAAAGAATTCTACTAGCAGACATTAATGAAAAAAGGTGATCATCTTTTACACATGCTCCAGCCTCCTCTATAATTAAACTTATCATTTAATATTACTTCTAACGT
Organism: Schistocerca gregaria; assembly: GCF_023897955.1. Lineage (NCBI taxonomy): Eukaryota > Metazoa > Arthropoda > Insecta > Orthoptera > Acrididae > Schistocerca > Schistocerca gregaria. The sequence continues at coordinate 716,040,642 of NC_064931.1, forward strand.
CTAAATAAAGTTATTTTTAACAGTGCAGTACGTACATTCCGTATTTTTTTAGGGTTGCGTTGTTTGGGGGAGAAGGCCAGACAGCGAGGTCATCGGTCTCATCGGATTAGGGAAGGACAGGAAAGGAAGTCGGCCGTGCACTTTCAAAGGAACCATCCCGGCATTTGCCTGGAGCAATCTACGGAAATAACGGAAAACCTAAATCAGGATGGCCTAACACGAGATTGAACCGTCGCCCTCCCGTATTTTTTTAGCGCTAATGTAGTCAAATCGCACAGGAGTGTGAATTTATCTGCAGATGCAAATTGCATAGCTACCCTCACAGTGATAGAGCTATCATATTACGTTACTTTCGCATCGACACATAGATGCCAATTAGAAAGTATTTTCTCTCGCATCAGACAACAGAAGCTGCAGCCAGCGGTCCCATGTTATGAGACGGACTGCTACAGAAATACTGTTTGTGAGTTAACGAGTATTTTGCTCTCATTTAGGTACATGGACGAACCAGTCAGCCTTCAGGAATTGTGAAACGAACTCTGTCGTCCAGGACCGGGGCTCAGATTCACCCCGAGATGAGGAAACTCAAGGGCGTTTATTGTGTATTGAGGCCTTAGCGCTGTAGTGTGCGAATGACACAGACGAGAACGTCATTGGCAAACCCAGAGAATGTGTTTATGGCCAAGGAGACGTAGCAGTGTTCAAAAATGGTTCAAAATGGCTCTGAGCACTATGGGACTTAACATCTTAGGTCATCAGTCCCCTAGAACTTAGAACTACTTAAACCTAGCGAACCTAAGGACATCACACACATCCATGCCCGAGGCAGGATTCGAACCTGCGACCGTAGCCGTCCCGCGGTTCCGGACTGCAGCACTACAACCGCACGATCACCGCGGCCGGCGTAGCAGTGTTAAATATGACGGACCTACGATCGGCCATAAAGGGAAACATTTATGTAAACTATTTAATTCTGTAGTAATGCAGGAAATGAAGCCACAGTAGTTTTAATCTACCACCGTTCATAAATTTTCATGGTGATCTCAATAAAACTTAATTTTGATTCTATCTATAATAGTTTAGGATTTACTGGTGAAGTGAAATTAACACGTTTTTGTAACAAAGACCTGAATGCTAAAATCTGAACGCTTTGGTCGGTCTTAACGATCGATATTTCATATAGAGATCATTAAAATGACAAACGTTGTAAATATCAACTCTGTAACTTCATTTGTTTAAAAGATATAGTAAATTTAAATTATCAGTATTTTCAGTCAAGCATCAGATCATTATTTCGTCCACACATAACACATTGAACGATGACAGCATGACATCTTATTGAATCATTAGGTAATGGAATATTTGTTGTAAAGTTTAGTGCATAATAGTTACTTTTGTTCTTTATTTATTTATCAGAAAGCACATTGGTGCAAGGCTACTGGCTGTGACAATCAAAGTTAAGATGGAAATTGTATTGGTTTTATGTAAAAGAATTTAACGTTTATTATGTAACAGGTATTATTGTTACTTTATTTAGCATGTGAAAGTGGTCAAGCTTTGGTTATTTAAATGTATTAAAATGTAAAATAATGTAGAATAAGCTGCAGCCAATCCGATGGACGCCTCCAGGAAAGGGAACTGCCCTAGTCAGTTGAGGGAGGATATTCGGCGCGCGGGAAATGCGGCCGGGGACGGCAGGGGGAGGGTGCTGGTTGGGTTGGTTTCGGGGAAGAGACCAAACAGCAGGGTCATCGCTCTCAGCGGATTAGGGAAGGGCGGGGAAGGAAGTCGGCCGTGCCCTTTCAAAGCAACCATTCCGGCATTTGCCTGGAGCGATTTAGGGAAATCACGGAAAACCTAAATCAGGGTGGCCGGAGGCGGGATTGAACCGTCGTCCTCCCAAATGCGAGAGAGTGCTGGTTCAGAGGCGAAAGCGGAGAGATCGGCTGGACACACCTATGGGTACAGTTTGGATTGAAACGCCAAAGCGGACAGTCGGTCTTTAGGCAGCTAGAAAGTGAAACGACTTAGAAAATTTCTCGTTGTGCGGTATCGCGGGTCTTAGTCTATGAGCGGTGAGCAGCCGCGCACCTGTTGTGAACTCCAACATTTCGCGTAGTTAACGAGGTGGAGTATTGCACTTGTAATTCGCGATGAGATTCTGAATGATCGAACTGTGTCAGATGGATATGCGCTCCAGTGTAACAGTAATTCTAAATACGACCACTTTCGCTATTAGTTTGCCTTCTGAATAAACATTATCCTAACCAAACCGCAACTGTGTGGCGTACATTATTTAGCTGTCGATATTATTATTACTGTCATTATATGTTATGTCAACTTTGTATTTCGCAAACTTGCCATCAGGCAGACAATTTAACCATAGGGTCACAAGTGAATAATTTAGGGCGTGTAATGCGTACGCGTGCGGTTCAACGCCTAGACGAGTTTGATCCAAGACATTTCGATGGAGAGGACCCGCATGTGAGTCCGAACATCATACTGATGTTAGCTCGCATGTTTACTACGTATGGTGCGTTCAGCAGAAGGAATGGCTAGGTATGGGTCAGCGAAAAACTATATGGGACCAAAATTAGTATGATATCTGTCATTAGAAAGCCTTGTGTTCATTCCTCTAGTCCCGATACTCACATACCAATAATCTATCCATGTTAGCTAACTAAAAAGAGAAAAAGAGAAAAAAAAGATTATTCTTTGCTGTGTCGCTGTCAGGAAGTCAAGAGATTTCCCCAGGTATTATGTGGTTCCCAAGTTGAAAAAAGTACCTTAACTTGTGTGTGGCGTGCGAGAATGCTGATGTTTCTGTTTGTGGGGCGCTCAACTACGCTGTAATCAGCGTCCGTACAAAGTCCCAATTTTTTCACAGGCCAATGTCTTACACAGTTCATTATAGCCATATCACAAATGACGATGATGAAATGATGAGGACACCAGAAGAACCTAGTCTCTGGGTAGAGAAAATCACCAACCCGACCGGGAATCGAACCCGGGACCCCACGCTCCAGAGGCAGCAACGCTAGCCACTGGACCACGAGCTGTGGACACATCCGAGAATGCATGATCCGGTAGGTTCAACATGATGTTTAAAGTACTGTTGTCATTACTAAATTTCTGAAGATCCTTACGAGCAAAACAGTTTATTCATTTTCCGTTGCTCCTTTTCTTTGTACTTCAGTGTTGTCTAGATGGCAAATGCTATCTTTATTGTTGTTCTGACCTAAGGATATATAAAGATTTTCGTTCTTCCATCTCAATAATGTCTGCTATATACATGGTAATGGCAGGAAATTGCTACAAATACCGATGAAAACAGCTTTAGGAAAAAGGAAAACAATACGGAGCAATGCCTCAGTTTATAGTTTACTACATAGGAGATGAAGCACGTTGTACCTCAGGACTACAGAAGACTATATTAATAGAAGTGGAAACAAGGTGAGTGAGAGGGCTTGTGGATGTTCCAGACGAATTACCAAGTGCGGGGGTGCTCACTCAATTACAGGTATTGGAGAATCACATACTTTTCACTGTAGAGAGATGGTGTTCTAGATATGGTGAGCTAGTGTAGGCTTGGGTAGTGATTTAGAGGTAAAATATGGAATCATTAGGTGAGAACTTCAGTTTTTGTTTACTGATAGTAGTTTTATTAATATACACGGCCTAATAACCATTTCCTGTGTGTAAATGACTCGAGCAGTAATCAGAGTGTTACAAATGTGGTTGGATATTAGCAAATTACCTTCTAAGCACAAACTCCTGAAACCATCATCAAAGGTTTGAAGAACCATGAGGCCACCGGGAAATATTCAGTAAACGCTGAAATGCAGAAAATGGCAGGTGCTAGAGAAGACAAGAAGCTAGACGGAGACTTTCAAAAATTCTGGGAAACAGAAGCTATACCAAAAGATTAGGAAACCCACAAAGAAGGAGACAGCACTGATCCCAACAATTATAGAGGGATATCCCACTTTCCAGTGACAGAAAATTCTTTCACAAGGAGCACGAAACATGTGTAAGTAGCCTGTTTATTTGTTGACAGCGCTATAGACTGTGATAATATCGCTGACAGCGCTCTGCGCCCTCAGCAAAAGATTCAGTGATTGGGCAGACTAACAGTGAGTGGATAGGAAGTGTATGGACATTCTTAGTGGAGACCCTGTGTTGGTAGGAATGCATTGTATAGTGAGACGCAAGGAAATGTATGAGGATGGATGTATGGTTATGGTCGATAATATTTGGGCAGTGGAATATATATATATATATATATATATATATATATATATATATATATATATATATATATATATAATTTTTGGAACTGCATGTCACATGAATACGGTAAAATTTTCTAAATACGTTATTTGCTCTGCAACTAAATCTTTCTTTCGCTAACCATATGCCTGCCAGTAGTTAGAGTCTACTGTAGTTACAATCTTTTTATTTAGCTGGCCGTTGTTGCTGCTTGTTCTAGTTCGTGTTATGAAGATTTTCTGCGAGTTAAGTGAGTTATAAAAAACAATGGGGGTTTCCACTATCGAAATTCATGATTGAAATGAGTTTAGGCAGTTAACAGAGTTGGAGGTAATTTCATATTTTTTGGATTTGTTCTACGGTTAGGATTTCTTTCAATTCAGGGTCCTTCTGTAGTGTTAGTTATTGGAAGTCATGTTGCCAAGGTATAGCAGTAAGATTGCGTTGGGCTTGTATACTGTGGGTAATAAATGGATAGGTTAAGTTTGAGTTGTTTTTGTCAGGGAAAATTCGGTAGGCCAGCGTATAATAAAAATAACTAAAGAGCTAGTTCCATATGCTGGAAAGCCTACTGGATCAGCAGTTAGAAGAGTACCAAGGAGAGTTTAGAAAAGGACAATCCCACGTGGAACAAATTTTAGATCTAAAATTTGTAATCAGCTGTAGAAGAATGAGATCCTGAAGTTTCTTTATAACATTTTTAGACATTAAGAACGTATATGATTCAATCGACATGGAAACATTAGTCAATTATCATATAAAGGGGCCGGCCGGTGTGGCTGCGCGGTTCTAGGCTCTTCGGTCTGGAGCCGAGCGATCGCTACGGTCGCAGGTTCGAATCCTGCCTCGGGCATGGATGTGTGTGATGTCCTTAGGTTAGTTAGGTTTAATTAGTTCTAAGTTCTAGGCGACTGATGACCTCAGAAGTTAAGTCGCATAGTGCTCAGCGCCATTTGAACCATAAAAAGGGTTGGTACTGAAAACAGGTCAGTGACAAAATAAAAGACACATTAACAAATACAAAACGCAAAATTACATTTGTAGGTCAAAACTCCAATTGCTTTGAATCAAAACTGGGGCAAAATTAGATGGTGGATTGTCCCTACTACTTTTCACTTGTGTACTAGTCGATGTAATCACGGAGCGAAAATATGAGTTTCGATTGTTTGGCTTTTGCAGATGATCTTGCCATCTTAGCTGATGTATAAAAGATGCAGTAGTGCAGATAAATCTTTTACACGGGACAGCTTCAAAAGCAGACCTATGTATATGTTTTGAAAAAAAAAAACTGTGTATATGATAGAGTATATGACAGATGCGAATAAGGCCCCGAAATAAACAGAAACTGATTAAGGAAGAATAAAAAAATACTACAAAATTTAAATGTCTAGGTGAAATACTACAATCAAACGCTTTGGACAAAGGAGGTAACTTAGCAAGTGCAAGGCAAATGGAGGCGACTTTTCAACTAACAAAAGACTTATATAACATGAAAACAATTCCACCTATGGCACTACAATACTGTCATTAAACGAGATTGCCTTAATGCTCTAGAATGCCTTTCGTTAAATACAGCTAAACAATTAGTTGCAATAGAGGAGAAGGAAAGAAAAATAATTAGGGAAGCCTTGGGACCAAAATAGGCGAATGGGAAATGGAAATTAAGAAGTAACAAAGAAATCGTTAAAAAAATAGAACCAATGAGGAAGAGAAGAGCTTTATTCCATAGACATCTGAAACGAGTACATGGAAAGAGGATGACAAAAAGAATTTTTAACTTTTTTGACAGAAACTCAAAAACATCATTAACATGGATCAAAGACCTTAAAGCAGACCTCACTTTCAGAGAAATGGAAATTACGCAGGAAAGAATGGGAGAATGAGAAAAGTCCAGAGCAAACGTAAGGAATTTCAAGTGCTTCCAGGACAAAACAACTAAAAAGGCAGGCACGATGTGTACAGAAGCAAGAATAGAAAAACAGATGAAAAGAATGAAAAACTACTGGAAAGACAGAAGTAAGAAGAGAGATAGATATAAGGTATTCCATATGGTCCTTAGTTGGCCATACCGATACAAAATGCAATACCATTTGTCTTTCCGAGAGGAATCATTATAATAAACGCATTTTACAACTTGTAGGAAAAATATATATTGCTCAGCTACGGGTTCATCATACATTGATCACACACACACACACACACACACACACACACACACACACATATATATATATATATATAGTATCAATAAACATACCTTAGTCAGTCATTCCATCTTTTCGCAATGCAACAATGGTTTGCTAATAACTGCCTTTTGTTTATCTTCAGCTCTGCATGTGTGTGTGTGTGTGAGAGAGAGTATGCTCGAATGCTTCAGCGCATTCGTCCAATTCCCCACAGACGCGAACTTTATTGCGCAATATACTGGGGGATCGAAATTCCTATTACAGACTTCTAGCGGCTGTAGAGGAGACTGGGTTTTGATAAGGAACCCATGCCGCGAAATGTACCGTTTGGATAATAAATAAGTTTGAATATTGGATTAATTTCAAATTTCCCGCTTCACGGTACGCACGCAGCGGACGGAATTAGGTCTGACCTGTGTGCTGAACGAGCACATAGCATGGGCAATGTTTCGAGTTCTCTACTACGTTCTCTTCAAAACAGAGTACGCAGTGCGTTCGTGGAGCACAACAGCCAAACCTCCTAACCTTTACGGAAACCTTTTTGTTATTAATATGTGGGGCAAGAACTCTACGTGCAGAGAAAGAGCAACAAGAATAGTGCGGTCATCTTATCCGTCCATTGCGAGCGCCGGATATCATGCCGCAGTACCAGAGGTGAACAATTACGACAGAATATAGTTATTTAACAAAAAAATTACGATTATATCCCACAGCAGTGCATTTTTCAGAACAAAACAAGTAATTCGGGTACTTTGACAATTTATGTTGAATGATTTCTTTTCCTGTCACCTCAGTGCCCAGAGATGGAGCTAGCTTACACGTACATCGGGTGTGTCAAAGGACTCTGCAACACGTGCTGAGGTCACTGCAGCCACGAGAGCGGCGCATATCTCACAGGCAAATCGGCGAAGACTAATGGGAGTGGTACAGTGTGTCCGGGGTACGTCGCTAGAGAGCTGGGACATTATGCATGTGCGTCCCCAGAGAGGGGGGGGGGGGAGGGGTGTGTGTCAGCATGGGCAGCTGCCCCTAGCGAAAATTCATTTACTTTATGAATAAAATGTGCCTGTAACTTTCAGTGGCTCGTCAGATTTCTTACCGGTCGATGAAATGTGCCACCTATCAGATACCAGGTGCTGTTGCAATAATATGAGATTCGTACCACAGTCTAGTTGACATCTTGTTGGTATTTAACCCATAGACATTCCCGTCACGTGAAGAATACCATATAAATTATCTATGGTCTATCAGCATTTCTTTGTGCAAAAGTCCGTAATTAATGCATGAATCATGATTTCAGTAAGTCTGCGCTATCAGTTTTAGTGAATGCTTTTACTTCTGATCTCGGCGGATGTTCGAGTCCTCCCTCTGGTATGGGTGTGTGTCTTTGTCCTTAGGATAAATTACGTTAAGTAGTGTGTAAGCTTAGGGACTGGTGACCTTTACTTCTGAATATTATTATAGTTCTTTCCTTAATGTGAACCCTTTTTACATTAATGTTGCATGAAGCGTTGCTTATAACACTCAGACATGCTAGTATTACCACTATTATATGCTTTGCGTTGTGGAAAATAATGTCTATGTCTTGTGAATAAGAAATGTCACTCGAAAACTGGGCTTAACATTTATTTTGTAATTCTTCACTTCTGAAGGGACACAAAGTTCGTTAGGATTCGAAAGATCTTAAGCAGCGCACTTTCGTTTCCAGCTGTAATGCAATAAAATCCACGAATGTCAAACACGTAATTTCATTCAAATCAGGGTCTTACTAACTTGTATCTAATCTTGAGTTCCCTAATAAATGAAATTTCAACGCCCAGGAAACTTCATTTCACTCACGTACTTGCTGGCTTTTCAAATCAGCCACAAATCAGTTTTCACGTAATTCTCGAACAGTCTTCAAAATAACACCAGGATGACAAAACTTACGGCATACCTCCTAAAATCGTACCGGACATCACTTTGCCCGGAATAGTGCAGCAACTTGACCTGCACGGACTCGTTAGAAGTCCCTTGCAGATATATTGAGCGACGCTGCCTCTATAGCCGTCCACATTTGCGAAAGTATTGCCGGTGCGGGATTTCGTCCACGAACTGATATCTTAATTACGTCCCATAAATATTCCATGGGATTCGTGTCTGGGGCTCGAATCGTCCAGAACTTTCTTGAAATCCATCGCGAAGTGCTATGACCCGGTGACATGTCAGACTGTCATCCATAAAAAGTCCATCGTTGCTTGGAAACATGAAGGCAATTAATGGATGCAAATGGTCTGCCAGTAGCTAAACATAACCGTTTCCCGTCAACGATCGCTTCCGTTGGACTAAAGGGCAAGTCCATTAAATGTAAACACAGCCCGCTGCATTATCGAGCCACCATCAGCTTGCACAGTGTTTTGTTGACAACTTTGTTCCATGGCCTCGTGGGATCTGCGCCATACTCGTATCCTACTACCAGCTCACATGAACTGAAATCGGGGCTTCTCTGATAAGGCCACAGTTTTCCGGTCGCCTAGAATCGAACTGATATGGTCAAGAGACCACGAGTGGCGTGCAGGCGATTTCGTGCTGTTAGCAAGGACACTCGCTTTGGTAGTCTGCTGCCATAGCCACATTTCGCCGCACTATCCTAACAGATACATTCATCTTTCGTCCGGTATTGATTTCTGCGATTATTTCACGCAGTGTTGCTTGACTGATAACTCTACGCAAACACCGCTGCTCATGGGCGGTAAGTGAAAGATTCTGCTTACTGCTTTTTTTGTGGTGAGATGTAATGACTGAAATTTGGTATTCTCGGCACGCTCTAGGCCAGCCGCGGTGGCCGAGCGGTTCTAGGCGCTTCAGTCCGGAACCGCGCGACTGCTACGGTTGCAGGTTCTAATCCTGCCTCGGGCATGGATGTGTGTGATGTCCTTAGGTTAGTTAGGTTTAAGTAGTTCTAAGTTCTAGGGGACTGATGACCTCCGATGTCACGTCCCATTGTGCTCAGAGCCATTTGTACCATTTTTCGGCACACTATTGACATTCTGGATCTCGGAATAATCAGTTCCCTAACGATTTCCGAAATGGTATGTCCTATGCGTCTAGCTTCTACTATCATTCCGCTTTTAAAGTCTGCGAATTCCCGTCGTGTGTCCGTGATCACGTGGAAACCCTTACGCATGAATCACCTGAGTGAAAATGACAGCTTTGCCAGTGTAATTCTCTTTTATATTTTGTGTAAGCGACATTACCGCCATCTGTATATGTGCATGTCGTATCCTATGACTTATTTAATCTCAGTGTATTATGTTCTTATGTTAACAGTTTTATTATAATAATCGTCACACTTCAGCAATATTGCAACGTATTAAACATGAGTTTGTTTGCATGGCCATACTTCGCATCAAGCATTTTTTTTTTTAATGAAAGCTGTCTTTCCTTGTCGCACTGTATTTTATTTCTCCCAGACACGTTTCGCATTTTTTTCACTTTAAGCCGTCTTCAGTCTAGAATGATTCAGTTTGATTTTGATATGTGTTATTTGTAGATTATAAAACAGTTCACCTCCAGTTTTTTACGTAAATAAGTGATTATTTACAGTTGCCGCTCGGGGTAGTCGTGCGGTCTTGGGGGTCTTGCCACGGTTCGCGCGGTTCCCCCGCCGTCGGAAGTTCGAGTCCTCCCTCGGACATTGGTGTGTGTCGTCTTTAGCGTAAGTTAGTTTAAGTTAGGTTAAGTAGTGTGTAAGCCTAGCGACCGATGACCACAGCAGTTTGGATCCACAGGAACTTAAAACGCCAGCCAGGATTGCCGAGCGGTTCTAGGCGCTACAGTCTGGAACCGCGCGACCGCTAGGGTCGCAGGTTCGAATCCTTCCTCGGGCTTGGATGTGTGTGATGTCCTTAGGCTAGTTAGGTTTAAGCAGTTCTAAGTTCTAGGGGACTGATGACCTCAGAAGTTAAGCCCCATAGTGCTCAGAGCCATTTTTGAACTTACCACCACCACCACCACCACTTACAGTTCCTCGCATTTTTAGTTGGCATCTGCGTTTCCTCTCATCTGCTCACATGCTGGTGGTAGTGTGACCTCATACCCATGAAAGCCGTTTGTCAGTATCTATTGCGCTGTTGTGTATGTATTTGTTTATATATGTCGTCATTGCTGAAGCACGGCGTTGCCATAGGCAGCTTAATTGAGTAATTAGTTAATTGTTGTGTGAAAGCCGGCCGTTGTGGCGTGTGAAAATCTTGTGAGGGATAGTGCTGAATAGTGTTCATTTCATGGTTACTAGGCCTAAAGCTCGTTTAGCTGAACAGAATAGTGTAGGATGTAAAAATACATTTGAAATGGCAGATCCACGTCGCAGTAAGGACAGACAGTGGAACGAGACAGAAATGCGAACGCTAGGAGCGCAGAGAAGTAATGAGATAAAGGCCGACTGCGGAGAATTTCTGGAGAACGGTGTATACAGTCAGGCAACGGGTCGAGAATCTGATAGCGAGGACGGAGCGCAGATCATATTCAAAAAACAGTAAAAATTTGAAATTATGATAATTATGATGTAAGTAGTTCACGCGGTTGTAAAAGCCCCACAAATTATTATAGCCGGCCACAGTCTAATGCTTCGGCACGTAGTTGTCTAACTGATGCGCGTTGTCTCAGTTATCAGAGGGTTGTCTCAGTTATCAGAGGCACATAGTCATTGACAGGGAAGAGGACATAAAAAAATGGTTCAAATGGCTCTGAGCACTATGGGACTCAACTGCTGTGGTCATTAGTCCCCTAGAACTCAGAACTACTTAAACCTAACTAACCTAAGGACATCACACACATCCATGCCCGAGGCACGATTCGAACCTGCGACCGTAGCAGTCGCACGGTTCGGGACTGCGCGCCTAGAACCGCGAGACCACCGCGGCCGACGAAGAGGACATAAATTGGCATGCTAGTCCAGAACGAACAGCAACAAATAACATGTAAGGTTTAGACGCGACAGGAGTGTCACTAATCTTGGCTTTTCTTAAAGAATATAGCACGGAATTGTGTACTGATGTAGATGACAGCAACGAGGAAATCCGAAATTATTTGAAAATAAGGATAAGTCAGTACTGAAATGAACACTGAGATTAACACAATTAAAACTGAAACCAGAGAACTCAAAACGAGGTGATTGCGTCGAGCTCTGAACCAGAACGCGAGATAGCAGAGGCAAAAAAAACGGCGGACGGAGCGAAATTGATAGCGATAAACGCAAAACGCGTTGCTCGTGCTACTAAGGAGGAGACGCAAGGAAAACAAGGAGAGGAAAACCATGATATATAAATTACAAACAAGAGTAAAGCGAGTTGAAGAGACGCAGTTACGTAAGAAAGAGACTGCGCCTAACGACGCGCTCACTGCGAAATTAAATCAGTTTAAACAGTGGCTGGAAAACGATGTTAAACAACTAGCTGGTGAAGTAAAATCACAGATGAAAAGTACCGTGATTATGAAAACCGAGAGGGGAGGTGACTTGCAGACGGAAGCCACTAAAACAGCAAGTCCAAAGTCGTTACGGCAAAATCTGGTACGGACTGAAAGGAACGTATCAGACAATAGCGCCTTACACAGAATACAGACAGTGAACACTGTGAAGGAACATATCGAGGCACTTTGTGACGTGAATCAAGCATCCACACAGCCCGTCAGCTTCACAAATAGCGAACTACCCTAGCAGTAACGAAACATACAACATGGACAACTGTGGCCCATTAAAACGCACTACTGTAAGCCTGGCTAATAATAAAGCGTGTGCAGTAGAAATCTGGAGGGACTCCGGCCAGAACGGCGTACGTCATGAGGCTTGCGAAAGATACGAAAATCCGGTAGTGAGAAACGTTCGACATCCAGAGGAGAATTTCGATTTCAAGCATCTTATTTCGGTCAGGAAATTCCAACATTATAAAGATGATTGAAACATTTTAAATCCAGAGACATTTATGGGAAATCTGATATCAGTTTACCACCTCATTGGCCTCTCGCGTTCAAATTAGACTTTGTTAGCTTACATCTGGAATGTGCAACAGCAGAATGGATTAGGAATATAGGCCAGAACATGTACCATGTACATCATATGAGGAATTCCGCGCAGCTTTTCTCTGTAAGTACTGGTCTAGAGAAACGCAAGATCGAATCAAACAAGAATTGATGATGAACTGAGATTTAGAAAATTCAGGGTTCTGCATGTCAGTAAAATTTTTCGAAAATATGGCGAAGAAGATTCAGTATTTAGTCGACCCATGTAGCCCTTCAGAAATTACTCGACTGTGTTACATGAATTTACCAATAGCATATCAGCAGACACTAGATGGCGAGTGCGGTGACAGTATGGAACTATTTACAGGAACATTAAGGGAATTAGAGTTTGCCTTTAATGAGCAACAGGCAAGAGACAAAAGAAATCAGAAGGAAACACAGAATGCGAGACGCGAGAATCGCAGCGGAAGTAACAGAGGCCATAACTGGAAAAATGGTACAAGTAGATAGCAACGACAAAATTATAGCCCAAGAAACCAAGGCGGAAATAATTCCAATTGGAAAAATTACGGGAGATACAGTGGGAAATCAAATGAACTGAAGCGGAAATCTTGAAACATTGGGGCACAGAGAAGTAATAATAATGACGGTGACTACCTCCCACGTGACAACCAAGGATGGCAAGGCAATCATCAAAATAATAGACAACTAGGGATACAGACAAGACAACCAAATCTATGCCGTGTAGAAATTGAAGTAATTAATGACGACTGACTAGGCCATGGGTCGGACAAGACTGAGAAACAGACCGAAAATAAAATCGGATTTAGTGATATCAAATACTTCGTGGAGTAGGACGAGAGGCAGATATGATACGCGAATTGGGATTGAAGTCATTAGAGCGAAGACGTTTTTCGTCGCGGTGAGATCTTTTTACGAAATTTCAGTCACCAACGTTCTCTTCGGAATGCGAAAATATTTTGTTGAGTCCAACCTACATAGGTAGGAATGATCATCAAAATAAAATACGAGAAATCAGAGCTCGAACAGAAAGGTTTAGGTGTTCGTTTTTCCCGCGCGCTGTTCGGGAGTGGAATGATAGAGAGATAGTATGATTGTGGTTCGATGAACCCTATGCCAAGCACTTAAATGTGAATTGCGGAGTAGTCATGTAGATGTAGATGTAGAGGAAGGTGGACTTAAAGTGGAAAGAAATCTGTACACATGTTTAGTCAGTTAGTTATAAATTTAGATTATTAGTATGTTTAACAATACAGCGTAAGAAAAATAGAGTATAAGCTGGAGAATTTTGTGCAATAGCCGAGCTGAATGTTATTATCTACAACTGAAAATTGTTGTTTTCATATTAAGCGTGGGTGTGAACTAATCTGTTCCACGTCATAAGAATTATTTGGCAGATTAAAGTTAGTATCTATGACATCGAATGAAAATACAAAAAGCAGTGATGTGGCAGTTCACGCTGATGAAAGTACAGTCCCTTGCTAACGCAAAGCGAGAACACGAATGAAGTAAATGTTAACTCAGAATAAAGGGAAACACCACAATGTTGCAATAGCACTAGTTATGATCTTACGTGTAAAGCTGCCAGTCTTCGGAACAGTAGACAGTGATGAATAAAAATGATTTGCATATGTTTATGGCTTCATTAGTGGGTGATTTTTTGTGTATTGTTTGCGATGACACCTGTAAGTGTTAACAGCGCTGTTTGCCTTCTGGAAGACGTAAAGGTGATCTATTCAACGTAAGGACGTAAAAGCGCACAGTTAATTGTGTAAATGGAAATTGTAAATCGTCGTTGAGATGCAGAAGTTTTATAATGTGGCCCGATTTGTGCGATGGCGTAAGAATGCACCGCAAGGATGTATTATTGTTGTAACTTAACGTGAGGAAGTTAAATGCAGTACTTTAATCATGCAAAATTAAATAAAGAGGAGTATCACAGATTTAAAACAGTTGTAGTCAGAGAAAAAATTCCGGATATTTCTCTTAAATAAAAGAATTAATAATCGAGTGATCGTGGCAATCGTACCCTAATAATTTATAATTTATATACAATTTATAATTCTAATAATTTATATTTCCACAGGTACCAACAACTATGTCATATTTACTAGCTATAGCGATAATAAAAGCGTGAAGAAACAGAGGAGGTACCAGTGACACCATCGAAGGAATGACCACTGGAAGCAAGGAATAAATCAGAAGAAAAGTTTCAGGACAGTTATAGAGTCTACGCACAGTCACACGTTCTGTTTCGTAAGTGCATGACGTCCACGGCCAGCTAAGATACAGAGGGTATCAATGCTTTCAAGCATACAATATCTACCAAAAAAGAGGGTAACTAGCATAAGAGTAGAGCAGACACTCTCCCTGCGCGTTTAAAAAAAATTAACGAGTGTCACTGAATTTTGGAATTCAGCCTATACTAAAGATCTAGGTGGTGGAATGTACATAGTTTGTACTAATCAAAATATTTATCTTGAACATGACTGGTACCCGGAGGACGGGAGAGCAGCCTAAATAATTGTAATATGTACTCAATAATAACTACAAACTAATCTATATAATTCAATTTTTTCTTCAAACAAATAGAATTTTTAAAATAGGTAAATTTAAATAACATCACTATTGACTGAATCTTTATTCAGATTACAATATTGTAAATTATGTTTGCGTCCCTGTATAAGCTCATGTAAAAAAAGGTGTCAGTGATTAACACTGTACTTGTTAGTGCGTGCGGATAGTAAGATAATAGCAGCACGATGGCACAATATTCAAAGATGGCACAAACGTAAGGATAAATCTGACGGGGCCATCATACCTGAGGCCGCGTCTGCCACAGATCCAATAGGAGAAAGATTTATTTATTTATTTGTGTCAAAAGCGTTGCATAGAAAATAGACAAAAAGGAGAATAGCAGACTAAATGTATAAAATTAATACAAGCAAAGGAAATATACATACAATGTCAGCCAAATAGAGTCATATAGTAATAGTTATATGTAAGCAGATTGCAAACAGTAAATACAATGAGATCAAAAATTAGCGACCTGGACGACTTGTCCCTGGCTCACAGCAGGTCCTACAGTGTGCAGTAAAGTGGCCGCTGAGGACAGTTGTACAGATCGTTGGTGGTTTGTGGGCTCCACATTCGCAAACAGTTGATGGGTCCCCAACACACCATTTCTTAGTCTGTTGAGAGACTTCCACGTTTTCCGTTTCAGGTTTTCGCCTGCTGGCGGGGGGGAGGGGGGATGGGGAAGGGCCTCCGAAGGTGGGATCCATGATGCGATATCTGCGTTTCTGGTTGCACACGGGTTTTGTCGTGCCATTGACGGTGAGGTATTATCTATGACGAAAAGTTTTAGAAAGCTCTTCCTAGATCTGGGCCTGCTTGTCGGAGGTTGGGGTCCATTGGAGGTGGCAAAAAATAACGTATCTGAAAGAAATAACCGGTTACTGAGAAGTAACGGTTACTGCGATAACCGTTCCTCTGATACTGGCAGTTATTTCAATAACTGTCTAGTGTCAACAGTGCCTCGCGTCATCTGTTGATTGAAGATCGTACTACGCTTTCGCGTCAACTCATTGGAGATCTGGCTACGAACGAAGGAGAGGGATGGACCACTTGGAAGGCGTTCTATAGGTCATGGGAATAACTGTGAGACTGCACGCAATCTGTTAATAATAACTGTGTAATATTTCGTGCGCCTTCGTTACTTTTAGCACAAACAATGAAATAAAGTTAATGTCCAAGCGGTGGCTGATAGGAGCTGCAGTACAGGCATTAACAAGCACCGTCGGCCCCTTGAGCCACTGCCTTAAATGTCAATTTAGCTTGGACGGGTAGTACAAAGAGAGTTACCATAAGAAATTCGAGCGACTATGGAAATAACTGTTAGAGATCAGTATTTTCTTCTGGAAATTATCTTTATTGGCTCACAGTTCTCCTTGTTCTATGGCAGTTATCCGGCTACCATTACAGGTAACCTGGAAGTTGGTAACGGAATAACTGTGTGTCTGTGTTCGTGTCTCCAGTCGTACGCCCCGGTGATATTTGCAGAGAGTATAGTTACTGGAGCGAACAAATATTTTCGTACTGCTTCGGAAATAGCCGCTGGGCATCGCGAATGACAAATAACATGTCAGAAAGTATAACATAATACATTTGAATATAATAATTATTATCCTCATCATATTTCAGGAGATTGTCAAAATTTGTGAATATATTACAGTAACTGCTAACATTTACAGAACTGATACACTGTCAGAATAAAAGACAGTTATGCACTTTTAATAAATTTATTATATATAGAATACCCGATCTCGACTGTTGCAACCAAGTGCTGTCAAAATTGAAATATAGCAGAATTTCTACTTAAGCTGGTGTCTGTTAAGATGTTCAACCACAGAGTAGAAGGAGGGGTCAATGGAAGCGTGCGATTCCACCCGTCTCCTTTGACGTAAAGTAGTTGTGGTATGAGAATGTCACTACGGCACGGTGTTTACGAGTGGGTTGTGTGTGTGTGTGTGTGTGTGTGTTTGTGTTTGGCGGCAGTAATTGTAATTCGAAACGTAATATTTGGGAATTTTTTCAATGAATTATCAAATTTATTTCTTTATGTGTTTGGCGTTTTCGTTAGGTGTTATTGGTTTGTTATTTGTAGTGTGGTAAGATGTTTAATGTGTGTGTGTGGGCCGGCCGCGGTGGTCTCGCGGTTCTAGGCGCGCAGTCCGGAACCGTGCGACTGCTACGGTCGCAGGTTCGAATCCTTCCTCGGGCATGGATGTGTGTGATGGAAAAGGAGGAGAAGGAGATTAGTGTTTAACGTCCCGTCGACAACGAGGTCATTATAGACGCAGCGCAAGATCGGGTGAGGGAAGAATGGGGAAGGAAATCGGCCGTGCCCTTTCAAAGGAACCATCCCGGCATTTGCCTGAAGCGATTTGGGGAAATCACGATGTGTGTGATGTCCTTAGGTTAGTTAGGTTTAAGTAGTTCTAAGTTCTAGGGGACTGATGACCACAGCAGTTGAGTCCCATAGTGCTCAAAGCCATTTGAACCATTTTTTTTGTGTGTTGGGGGGGGGGGGCGGGGGGAGAGAGGGGGGTTAGGCTCGTCGATCTAGTGTGCAGTGCCGGAATTTGCTGGTGGTAACTAATTTTTTTTTCTCTAGTTGTCATGTTTTGTGTACTTATGGAGTATTGAATGTGTTTTGATTTATGTAGGGATGTTTGATTTGTGGATTTTTGAGGTTGTGGCTTTGGTTTTATTTTTCGCAGTTGTAGGTGTTGGCTTTTTGCCATCAGTAGTTGTGGTGGACTTATATAGGTCACCGGAAATAATCGATTCCCATTTTCATAGTTGTAGGTGTTGATATTTTTGCTATCGTCATCTAAGGTTGACCTACGTAGGTCAAGGGAAATGTGGGATTCCAATTTTCGTACTTTTAGTTGTGGGTATTTTTGGTATGGTCACCTATGGTTGACCTATATTGTTCAAGGGAAGTGTCCGATTCCTGCGGATTTTGTTGGTGTAGCGGAATACTGTAATTTTTTCTTTTTGTTCTTTATTTTGTGTTTTGGGATCATGTTTTTTTTTCTTTTTTCTAGCTTGTCCTCACCCTAAAACCCCGAAATTCCCGTGGTGGTCCTGTTGGTTTGATTGTATTTTTGATGGGAGACGTTATTGTATTATTTATATGTATCTTCGTGTTTGTTGCCATGTGTATGTAGTGACGTCATAGACAAACTTAAGATAGTCATTTCCGGCATATTGATGACGTCCTGGGTCGAAGCAGATGGGTGGAATCGGACACTTCTGTATCAAAAAGTCTTTCAAACACTCTGTAAACCGTGCTTTATCTGAAACCAAGTTTTTAATGGTTGCTGACTTGCTGGCAGTTTATTGAAAATGCATGTTCCTGAATACTGGACCCCTTTTGCACCAAGGTAAGTGATTTTAGGTCTTTATGAAGATTGCTGTTCCTATTTCTAGTACTGATATTATGTGTTGAGCTATTGGTTTAAAATACTTGCAACAAATTTCATTAAGGAATAAATGTACTAGGAAGGAGTAGTTAGAATACAAAGTTCTTCGAACAGGTTCCTACATGATGTTTGTTACCACAAACGATTTTCATTACACGCTTTTACATGCGAAAAACCTTTGCTCCGTTTGATGAGTTACCACAGAATATGATCCCTTATGAAATAATAGAATGAAAATATTTAAGCTTTTATATATTTATGTCTCCTACATCTGACATCATACTCACTGAAAATACAGACTTGTTCAGGCGCTTCATCAGTTCTGTGGTATGCCCTTCCCAACTGAATTTATTATCGAGTCCCAGATGTGTAACACTATCAACCTTTTCTGTCTTCATGTCTTGAGATATGGAGAAATCGAGCAGTTTTCCAAATTTCACAAAGAACTTGGATTAGCGTACTCACACTTTCCCAATAGGACTATCTTGTACAGGACAGGAGTAAACGGATCTGTCACATTGCGTATGTTACAAGGCTGTACACTTATTCTATTAAGTGAGCAGCACAAGAAACTAAGTTTCGAATTTAACCTACAGTATTCAGTTTACATATTACTGCACACTTGAAAACGCACGTTGTTAACATTTTACTTAAACAGTGCGGTGGCGAAGTTCCGCCTACTTTCTGTTGCAGCTGCGTAGATAATATTTCTAATAGCGACCGATAACCCACATACATATAATATGAAACACTAATAATCGTTCTAACATCAACTAAAATGTACCTTGAGTTCATTAGCTAAGGTTATGACACGATTCATACGACATTCCTGCCGTTTCACACTACTCGCAGTTATACTGATAACTAAACTGATGGATTCCAACTACGTCGTTATTTTGCTGTCACCCCGTCGGAGGATTCGGTATTCGTAGCGAAAAATAACGTGACAGTTGTTGATAACCGTTAAAAATAACGGTTATCAAAGAATAACTGGAACTGTGATAACGGTTAGTCCAGTATAACCTCCAGTGTCCATGCAGCAGGTGAGCAGCGTTAAGTTCCGCTTTGCTTCTCTCTGCGTTCACGGAAACTTCCTGCCTTATGTATGGTGCGTTTATCCCCGCCACGCTGGAGAATTTGTAGGTAGGCGTTGCTCTCAGGCATCCAAATGTTATTCTACAAGTCTCGTTGAGGGTAACATTCACATACCTAGCATGAAAGAACTGTACCAAACAGGGCAGGCGTAGATAGCGGCAGAGTAACATAAAGCAAGTGTCGATGTTCTGAGTACTTTCGCCGGCCCGCAGTGGGCGAGCAGTTCTAGGGGCTACAGTCTGGAACCGCGTGACCGCTACGTTCGCAGGTTCGAATCCTGCCTCGGGCATGGATATGTGTGATGTCCTTAGGTTAGTTAGGTTTAAGTAGTTCAAAGTTCTAGGGGACTGATGACCTCAGAAGTTAAGTCCCATAGTGCTCAGAGCCATTTCAACCATTTTGAGCCATGTTCTGAGTACTTTCGGTTGGGCACCCCATCCGCTACTTGTGACCTTTCTGATGATGTTATTGCGGGCGCATACTTTTTGTTTTGTATTTAGGCTGTGCTTCCTAAATGTCAGCGCACGGTCCAGCGTGACCCCCAGATATTTTGCATTGTGACAGTGCTCCAGCTCCATGCCATTCCATGCGACTTTTCATATTCTGTCGGCGTCTTTATTTCGTAGATGAAAAGCGCGTACTTGAGTTTTAGTGTGTTTCGATTTCAGGTAGTTATTTTGGTAGTATGCCGCGAGAGTGTGAAGTCCATTTGATGGATGTCCCTCTACTGTTTCTAAGTCTTTGGCTTGAGATCGTCAGCATATATAAAGTTTTTTGTATTATGACGTTGTGGCTGATCGTTAACGTAGATGTTAAACAAGGTTAGGCCAACGGCCTTGCCGCAGTGGTAAGACCGGTTCCCGTCAGATTACCAAAATTAAGCGCTGTCGGGCTGCGTTAACACTTTCATGGGTGACCATTTGGCCTGACGAGCGCTGTTGGCAAGCGGAGTGCACTCAACCCTTGTGAGAGAAACTGAGGAGCTACTTGATTGAGAAGTAGCGGCTCCGGTCTCGGAAATTGACATCGGACCGGTAGAGCGGTGGTGTCCTGCCACGTGCCCCTCCATATCCGCATCCAGTGACACCTGTGGGCTGAGGATGACACGGCGGCCCTTCGGTACCGTTGGGCCTTCATGGCCTGTTCTGGAGGAGTTTTAGTTTTCAAACATGGTTGGTGTTACCACTCTACCTTGAGGCAGACTGCTTTTTTGGATTCTCTATCTAGTTTACTTGCCGTCTAGTTCGACGCAGAATCTACGGTTCTGAAGGAGATTTCCTATGAAGCTACTAAATTCATAATCTCTCGTTCGTTAATATAGTCTGTGAAAAATGATATTGTGCTGCACATTATCATAAGCTGTGGCGTGATCCGCGAATACTGCTCCAGTGACAAGGCCCCGCTCAAAACCATCCTCAATATTCTGTGTCAGATTGAGTATTTGTGGTGTACATTAAGCTCACACAGGTAAATACTTGGGCGGACACGGCTTGACAAAGGCATCAGATTGATAGTAATGTGTTGTACAAGATCGCAATAGCGACAACACAAAAGTCAGATACACAGCTAGGCACAGCAGGAAATATCACGATTAAACGGATACAACAAGTGCCGCGCCGCGAGCTGCATTAGCAATATCCTTTTGCGTCCTAAATGTACAAGGAGTGACTTTAATGCCACAGACCTAACTTTTAAGTGTATTCTGCCACCTCCTCAAAAGGGACGCTCTTCGACCACAATGGCTCGCGTTCCGAAACAAAAACTTACACAACCATTGCGTCAACCTATGTCCCATACCTAAGTTCAATAGGATAATCAAGAGGAGGAGGACACGAAAAGAGAAAAATATGTACACTAAAATTAGTATCAAGAGCAGAAGAAACACGAAGAATCATAATCTAGGGACATATACATTATTCCATAGTCAACGTCGAAGAAAAGTAGATTGACCCATATCCTATCTGCTTTTATCACCGAAAACCTGAGTTCCCTTCCTATTAGAACAAAACTGTGTCTCAGCAAGTACAACTGTGTGCGAGTGCCAAGCAAAATGCAAACTTACTTACCTTGTTGCGCATCATGAGAATCCTATCACACACTGACGGCGGAAGAAATCTGATGTCTATGAAAATTGACAATAAGAACTGAGGGCATAGGGCCTACTTGATGCAGTACTTTAGTTAATTTCGTTCATAGGCACACACCAGTCCCCACCACATATATCTCCACAAAAACTACACTCAAATCTCGGAAGCGAAATATAGTCCGAAGTGCTAGTGAAGTGCAAATCAATGAATAACGTTAGGGCTGTAAAAAAACTATAGTGTCACGTCATATAAACTCTTAACAACACCCACTCAAACTAAAATCATCGATACACATATAATTTAATGTATTTTACTACTCATATATCACATGCCTAATTTTTACTATTCTCACATATAATAAAATTAATTGTATTTACATATTTTTTGTTTTATGGGTACTGAATGGATTTTATACATGTATTGTGTTCTTTGGTTATTTGTTTCAACTACACAATTTTGCAATAAAATATGAGCAATGACTTAGGTAATGAAAACGGTCGATACAATACGCAATCCGTTTACATCTAATGCACCAATGAAACTTACCGCCGGCCGCGGTGGTCTAGCGGTTCTAGGCGCTCAGTCCGGAATCGCGCGACTGCTACTGTCGCAGGTTCGAATCCTGCCTCGGGCATGGATATGTGTGATGTCCTTAGGTTACGTAGGTTTAAGTAGTTATAAGTTCTAGGGGACTGATGACCACAGATGTTAAGCCCCATAGTGCTCAGAGCCATTTGAACCATTTGAAACTTACCGAGTGTACATTATATGCAGGCACTGGACTTACACAGATAGGTCTAAAATCTATGTAATGTTAAAATTTCACAGTCACTAGGATAAGGAAACTTCCAGACACAGTTACACAGAAATTTGGTAAATTGTGTAAAAACCCTTTAATTGTAGTTAAAACTCGCCTTAATAGATAATGACGATCAAACTTGCATTAAAAAAGACAGCTGATAAATAAATTAATTACTTAGTCTCTGATTTACTAGATTAGCATGTCAACTAACTGTAAAACTTGTACATGTATAAAGATTTCGCAACATATGTTACACTTTAAAGAATAGTTACGGAAGGATGAGTGACTGAATGAGTGGATGTTAAGTCTTTAAAATATTGACTGATATTTGACTTTATTTACGGGATGAAGTATTGTAACGTTCTTTAAACTTTTGCTTCATATGACACGTGTCATTTTGCATTTGGATGTATCGTAACGCTGTTGTGTCCCAGTCCAACGTGTTAAATGCAAAAATGAGCCGACAGGCAATAAAATTAAATAATAATCATGTCTGTAATACAAATAATCTCTTCCCGTAGGACGTTCGAGTCATCCCTCGGGCATGGATGTGTGTGTTGCCCTTAGCGTACGTTACTTTAAGACCTTACCACAAATTTCTAATTAATAATTGCCGCAGCGCTGCGAGGCGGAATGTTCTTTGACTGGATCGTAACTGCTCCTCTGCTCCCGACCTGATTGTTGATTAGGAGATACTGACTGAATACTAAATTTTGTACTACTCGAGTTGACCCTATAAGATTCACCTCATGGTAGTACAAAAATACTGGGTGGTGGGAGATATTGTAAGGTGGCAGTGGTTTGCAGCTTAGATGGAGCCTTTTCCTCAGACATTACTCGATGAAGCGTCTACAAGGAGATATCATACAGGCTCTAATTCGTGGTTAGAGCATCTGTCTGACTGACATTGTGAAGTGCACTTGTATTGTATTGTATGTTAACCGGGGACCTAGAAACGACGGAGAGGCTCCGTCCCCGCCGCAGCCGCAGTGGTCCACAACCCCACGACAACTACCGCAGTCCACTTCACCCCTCCGCCGCCCCACACCGAACCCAGTGTTATTGTGCAGTTGCCCCCCCCCCCCCCTCCCCAGGGAACGTCTCACACCGGACGAGTGTAGCCCCTATGTTTGCCTGGTACAGTAATGGTGGTGTACGCGCACGTGGAGAACATATTTGCGCAGCAATCGCCGACGTAGTGTAACTGAGGCGGAATAGGGGGAACCAGCCCACATTCGCCGAGACAGATGGAAAACCACCTAAAAATCATCCACAGACTGGTAGGTTAACCGGACGTCGGCACGAATCCGCCGGGCGAATTCCTGCCGGTGACCAGGCGCTCCTTTCCGCCCAGATAGTTGTGCGTTAGACCGCACGGCCATCCGGGCGGGCGAGGTACACTTAGTAAATTCATATTATTTGCGCATGTTGAGTGATCGGATAGAAGCAATGCTGTACTAGCTCTGTGTAAGAAAGAATGAAAAAGTGTATGATTTTACCAAGCCGTTTTCCTTCCAGAAAGCTCTTGAGAAGTTATTGAGATGTGTAGCCGTGGGGAGGACAAGCGGTCTGCAGCGGCCATCTGTGTAGAGTTCGGCAGTGAAATGGGGCAGCAGCTTGAGAGTCGCAATGCCTGAGACGCCGTGGCGCCTGGACGTCACGATCGTAGACAATACAGTGGATTCCGCACAATTTGCGACCCGCCACCGCGGTTTGATGAGCACGTAGGCACGGTGCATTTCTGCAGAAAATGTAACTAATTCGTAGGTTCACATTTCGTGGATGAAGTAGGGAGATGTTCCAGAAGCTTCGACGCTAAAACCAAAATTCAAGTTGGAGACTGGTAAGCGCATGGAAGAAAGCGACTTTCAGATACATGATTCGCCATCCACATTTAAAGGAGGTCGAGGGGGGGGGGGGGAGTAGGGGAGAACCGAGACTTGCTGTAGGAAACGCTGTAGAGATACGTAAACAGTCTGCTGTCTTCTGTGTTAGAGATCTTTCGGATTGGGCGTGTTCTGTGGAGACGACGGAGGGACTTGCTGCTCTTTTGTAGTAAATAATTGTTACGACACTGTACTTGCTGCTATACTTGGACGTTGTCTGAACACGGCAGGGAGTTCGCATCTGGTTAAACAAACTGTGATAGAGGGCACTTCAGTTGTCGTACAGTGGAGTTATGGGGCAGCATTCGTTTAGCAGTATTCAGACCACAATCAGCCGTCCAGAGTTTCTGAGTCATACTCCAGGAGTGCTGTTGGCCACGATCTCTTCGAGGAGCAGCGAACCGTATTGCCGCGCTTCTACAATTATAGTGATCATAGGTACTGTTCTTTCTTCACGGAGATGTCACATCGATTACTGGGGAAGTAATTTCTTCAGATATTTTGTACAATGGTGATGTAAGTTATTCCGTGTGTATTAGCCACTACTGTCTCATTAAGAAGGAAGTTGATGCTGAGAGTACCATCTCGGAAGTGCGAGTGAGTCGAACAGTACAAAATACAGCATCTGCGATGGAATATTTCTAGAGAGGGCGAGTTAAATATCTCTATTAAAATCACAGTAATTGTAATGGTGGAGAAAATATCGTCCTAGTAAGTGATTTTATTGGGCTCAGGTGTTATAATGGTACTCCTCCTTAGTACCGCTGGTATCAGAAATTACTTAGAAAAAAGGACTTTGACGATTCCCAAACGTATAAAGTTTTATTGAATTCATGGCAGCTGAACAAAAATTATTAATTCAGGAATGACGTAGATGGCGTAAATAGTTCATTTCTGTTAGAATGACATTAACTCCATCGTTAGTGTATTCTGAAGCAGATAACGGTACACTTTGTGATATGCCTGGCTGTGGCCGCCAGTGTTTTATCGTGCTAGAAGCTCGTCTTCATGCAGCTTGATACACGTGAAGTAGCATATGGGACAAAAGTGGAGTGAAGTACAAGTAGCAGATGGTACAGGATGTGCTATTCCTGTGGGAGAGTCCGCCAGTTGTACTGAACTTGCTTCGGATTGGTCGGCCGAAACGCCTAACTTCTCTCATTAGTTGTTTATATACTTTAAATTGTATTTAACTCCGTTTTCAGTATGACAGTGTCTCATGGTTACTCTACAAGTCCACCGTTTTTGTTTATTAAATTTTACTAGTTTTGAGAAACATAAGAGAAATAATATTACAACCGAAGTACTTCAGACACCTTCGGGTCGCTTTGGAGTGCCTGGGAGAAGAAGTACTTCGTCTGCGCTACTCACTCCGTTTCGTGTGTTCTTCAGATCCGGACGTGTATCTCTGTTTCGGATGGACTTGTCGTACTCTATATCGGAAGTGGCCACAAAAGCTACTCTACAATTAAGAAATCTATGTCGAGCGTTGTAGAGGACCGTGTAAAATGTGATATTTTAGAATATAAAAAAACAAGATCCATTAATGAGAGGTGTCGCCTACTATCATTGTCAGCACTACAGATCTTGCCGTCTGTCCCTGGGCAAGTGGAATCCCACGCAAACACAGGTTCAAGTGCGAAATGACAGCATAGCAGCCATCGCCGAAGAAGATCCCACGACCAATGAGCTGTCTTCTGCCGTGGGGACACTACTTTACAAGACGACAGGTTGATGGAAAGAATGGTTAGCGACCCTTATTCAATCTCTACAGATCTCTCCAGCTTCCATATCTGACTTCCAATGCGACAATGTATAATTTATGCTTGGCACCCCTGGTGGGTAACGTGTATTTAAAGAAGAGACTACTATTTATTAACGAGAACTGTGAACCGGGTGGGATGTGAAAATCATAGTGAGAACAGTTAACTGCAATGATTATCATAAAACGCCCGAATCGATAGTGGATGAACAATGAAAAAGATAAAAAGCGACACTGTGATAACTGTGAAATTATATCCTGTTTGAAGTTTTGTAAGTCTCTTTGAACTGTTAGGCAACAAAATCTATAAATGCCGCTGATAATCCGCGTCTCGTAGTTGAATGTGAAAACGCGAAAACGCAAGTCAAAGTTTAAAGTTATAAGTGTACGCCTGGTCCAAAGGGATTACGTTTTATTTCACCGCTACGAGAAACAACGCTTCAGGGAGCAGTTAGCAGATCAACGTACAGCAGGGGAGGCGAATGACTTGGAAGCAGCATCTGTATCCCCCACCAGCTGCAGTCCAGCGTCAGAGACCGGCAAAAGGCAGGAATACGCGTCTGTGGTCGACTGCGGCAGCCGAAGACACCCAACACCACAAAGATAATATGGCGAGCAGCAACATCGCGCCCTAGAAGTAGGTAGCGTGTACGCTAATCACTTTACAGCTAGCGAGAGGAAGCTAGTATTAACAGCGATAGGGATGTTTAAGAATAGTGTTAAATTATTTCGTAATAATTCCTATATAACAAAATGTCGGGGGGAAGTGAAATGTGGTACGATCTAAGAAGTAGAGAGGCAGTTCAGCCTAGGGTAAAGAAATGAGCCGCGCGGGATAGCCGAGCGGTCTCGGCCGTCTGGTCACGGTCTGCGTGGCTCCCTCCGTCGGACGTCCGAGTCCTCCATCGAGCATGGGTGTGTGTTGTCCTTAGCGTAATTTAGTTTAAGTTAGATTAAGTAGTGTTTAAGCTTATGGACCGATGACCTCAGCAATTTAGTCTCATAAGACCTTACCACAAACTTCCAAATTTTTTTAATACAGTGGAAGAGGCAGCCAATTACAGGGCATGAGAGATGAAATTGGTAAAATAAGGAAAACAGCATCCGCTGATACATTACCTACACAAGATAATAATAAAATTAAGTTTGAATTGTTAATGGAGTTAGTATCCGGGCAAAAAGAAATAATGAAGGATCCAAATGAATTAAAGAAAGGGCAAAAATTACTCGCTGATAAAATAGAAGCAACAAACGAGGAGACAGCAAAAATTAATCGTAAGTTTAAGTATTTAGAGACCAGAGTTGATTCTCATAAAAGTGGAATAGTAGCTTGTGAAAAAAGAATTGAGCATAAGAGTAATTAGATAAGTATAAGCAAGCGGTTAATCATAAGATTGACGATTAAGTAGCGGAAATGCAAGCTCAAGATACTTTTGTATTGTGAGTTAGGGATGAAGCCATTAAATTAAGTAATGATTGGTGTAAAATAAAGAAAACTTACAAAGATACCCATGAAAGGCAAAACAAACAGGTCGTAGACCTAAAGGACGAAAATGCAGTCCTTAGTCGTAAAGTATCACGAATAGAATCTGTTTGTAATGGTAGTGCAAATAGGATTCTGTGTCGTTTGCGAAATGGATTCGATTGATTTGGGGGAAGAAACCAAACAGCAAGGTCATTCATTGGTCTCATCGGATTAGGGAAGGATGGGGAAGGAAGTCGGCCGTGCCCTGTGAAAGGAACCATTCCGGCATTTACAAGAAGTGATTTAGGGAAATCACGGAAAACCTAAATCAGGATGGCCAGACGCGCGAGTGAACCGTCGTCTTCTCCAATGCGAGTCCAGTGTGCTAACCACAGCACAACCTTTTCTCGGTAGTCGTTTAGTCGTTTGTGAGAAAGAGAACAAAAGGTAGAAAACATACCTCAACTAAGTGAGATGAGTAGAAACGTAGGTAATGTGGTAGCTGCGTTAACAGAAACTTGAAACTTTGGTTGAATTGGGAAAACGTAAGGGTGTTGTTCATATTAATGAAGTACTCGATAATGCCAATGCTTACAAATTTCATAACTTTTCTAGCAAAGATAGAATACGTCCTGTTGTTTTCATCCGTCAGTCTCAGGACATCATACCTGACAACATGACAGAACAGCAGAAAATCAAATTTGTAGACAGTCGTTTTGAAGGGAACGCAGTATCATGGAGGACAGCAGCTAGTAACACATGTAAAATATATCAACAGTTTGTTACAGCATTCTTAAACCAATACTGGTTCACAAGTACACAAAACAGTATGAGAACAGAAATATTGAAGCTAAGAGCTTTGAAAACAGTGGCTGCAATATCAGGGGTTCTTTCAAACAGACCGCCGCATCCACCGGGACTCATACAGGAATTGCCTGTCGAGAAACCTCAGGGTGCAATAGCACTCTTTGCATTAACAGGTAGGTGACGCTTACCAGGTACCCGAGTTAATTAACAGTTTACATCCTATCTTTTCATACTGTTAGTTCTTCCCTCTTCATCATTCTGAACTAAAATCTGTCATATATCCTTCTTCTGTATCGAAAATAAGAAAAAAAGGAAAGAGATAGATGAAAAGTGATCACTTGAAACAAAAGACATACTAACTGACTAGCTAAGCAACCGATCATGGACTGTACTTATGTATCACAAAAGATAGCATGCTGCAGTACAGAACTTAGGCTATAAGACCTAAAATCATCATACATACATGCTGCACAACACCCAACAAACTACGTGCCAAAACTTTTTATGCATGTTATGAAACACAAAGAAATTGCATACGCATACATACTGACGAAACATTCTTCTATATTTCTTTATTTAGCTAGCTTGCAGCTGACGCAGAGGAAGAGGACAGCGCCAAAGGAAGTAAGTTGACACAATTAGAACAAACAGTACACAATGGTACTAAGACGATTAGATTAAACTTTATTAGCAACATTTAGTAGATGGCTTGCGAGTGGTTACAAGCAGTGATGAGGTTTCCGCTGCAAGACATATATATTTAAGCTGGGATGAGTCCAGCCACATTTAAAATGATGATGAAAGAGTTTTGGATCGACCAGAGAAATCGACAACTCGTATGTAAATGATAATGAAAGAGTTTGGGATCGACCATAGAAGTCGATCACTCGTATACGATGATAGGAAATAGGAAGGTAATAGGCGATGTGAGAGTTGGCCACACATTTAGGGATTAGTAAGCGAGGTATTTCCGCCGAAGTATTGTTATTAATTGTATCACCACCCATAAATGTTACTCACACAGCTAGTGAACACAAAACATGAATCTCACATATAACACAGACAGTAATAAGTGCTGAGATACAAATGCATAATGCACACGAGAAATTTTTGTTATATTCATAGTGTTTACATGTTTGAGCAGCATAAGTCCGTAATACGCTACAAGTAAATTAAAGCAACAGGATTTGTATCGCTATTTTTCTCTGTTATCAGGATCTAGGGTGTCTTCAGTTCTCTCAAATAACCTGTGAATCTTGTTTGAATGCATAGTTAAGTTATCGAATTTTATGAAAATAAAACCTTAAGTATAAACTAAGAGCTATTCTCATATAATTTCCGTTTTCAATACACAGACGTAAGACTGGGTGCGTCGAGCGCTGTTATTAACTTGAATGAAAGTAAGCGCGGTTTGGGATGAGTCACGCCTGTTGCATAATGGCAAAATATCAACAGGTGGTGCTCGAGTGCACTGACCTATCATTCAAGGCTAGGAACACCAGTCGCGCAAGGAGACAATTCAAATGAAAGCATAGCAGTAATAAAGACTTTGTAAATATAATTGTATTATGTTCAATCCAACATTGTGTATAATGTAAAACTACGTAACATCTATGCATAAATTTTATTAAGGGCACTTATATGCTGATATAATTTAGAGTATTTATTAATTATGTGAATATATATGGGCGTTCTAGTGCTGGCGTAAGTAAAAAAAAAGTGAGTGTTATTAGCAAAAAGTGTATGGCACTGCAACGAATTTTGCTGAAAAATTTGAGTGTTATTAGGTAAAAGTGGACGGTACTGAGCTGATATTAGGTAAAAGCGTGTGTTGTGTAAAGATGGATGGCATTGCGCAGATAACATATATTGTTTAGTTCCTATCATATATAAACATCAGTAAGTGCAGTGAGTGTTTATGAGGAGATTTAATGGCTCAGGTGCCGATGTTTGTTTACTCTTGAATAACAAGACTACAGAACATTTAAAGGACAGCTATTTGCTGAAAATCATTAATTATATTTGGTACTAAGAAGTTGATGATGTAACGTGTGTTTACTTAAGGTTTTTTTATAGAATTGAGAAGAGAAAGTATATATTTATCATTAGTAAGTCAATGGTTTTGGCTAGTTGGTATGATATTTGAGGAACAACAATAGCCTAGGTTTTTTTTTTTTTATTAAAGACTCTCCATGAATGAGAGAGACCGGAAACTTCAATTTTTCTTGAATATGGGTCAAAATTTTGTCATTTCCGAACTTGTTATTTGTCTTCGAGAACAGGCCAATTTTGGAAATCAAGGAAGGATGGGGTTGTGTGATATTCCTAGCTGTAGCCGCGAGAATTTTATCTTCCTAGAAGCTCGCCTTGATGCAGCTAGATACACGTGAAGTAGCATATGGTACACAAGTGGAGTGAGGTACAAGCAGCAGATGGTACAGTATGTGCTATTCCCATGGGACAATCCACCAGTTGTACTGAACATACTTCGGATTGGTCAGCACATTCGTGTGTTAGACGCCGAAACGCCGAACTTCTCTTATCAGTTATTTATATATTTTTCATTGTATTTAACCCAGTTTCAGTATGACAGTCTCTCATGGTTACCCTACGAGTCTACCGTTTTTGTTTATAAAATTTCACTAGTTATGATAAACATATGAGTAATGATATTACAACCGAAGTGCTTCGGACACTTTCGGGTCTCTTTGGACCACCTGGGAGAAGAAGTACTTCGACTGCGCTAGGCACTCTGTTTCTGGTGTTCTTCATTTCGGACGTGTATCTCTGTTTCTGACGAACGTGTCGTCCTCTGTGTCGGAAGTTATCAGAAAAGTTACTGTACTGTTAAGAAATCTATGTCACTTGTTGTAGAAGACAGTGTAAAAAGTGATACTTTAGAATAGAAACAAACAGGATACACTAATGAGAGATGTCACCAATCATTGTCAGTACTACAGATCTGGACCTTTGCATGTTACAGAGACTTACCTGGGCAATTGGAATCTCACACAAACTCAGGTTCCAGTTCGAGATGACAGCATAGCAGCCTCCGCGGAAGAAGATCCACGACCAACGAGCTGTCTTCTGCGCTGGGGACACAAGTTTAGAAGACGACAGATTGGTGGAAAGAACTGTTAGGGACTCTTATTCAATTTCTACAGATCTCGCCAGCTTCCAGATCTGACATCCAACACGACATTGTATAATTTGTAGCTTTCGGGCTTCAAGAGGAAAATCAAACTGAAATGGTCTTTCCGATAATGTATTGCAGTTTAGAGAAGTTAGGTGAAGCAACACTGGAGTAACATTTTAAATGAAGCGCTAAAAATGCTGCTTCAATTTCTCACAGAACCCATAATGGTATAAATATTGAAATATCAGTTTTGTGTTCGCCGCCATCTACTGTCCTGGTGTTGCTGTCCCGGGCTGCGAAGGCGTTGAGGGATTTGAGGCGAATGCTTTGGCGTCTCCGGAGCCAATTGTGACGTCTGGGATTCCTGTTCTTGCTGCGAGTCCTGCACTGTCGACATTTGTTATATTTCTGGCTTTAAAAACCATTATAACGAGCCCCAAGATTCTTTCCACAGAGCAGCAGGGGTTGCAGATAATGCATATGACGCTGTCAGTGGTGTCACATCTCTTTTTCGCAGGAAACACCGCCAGAACCATAGTCTTTCAAAGTGATTGGTTAGTAAGTTATTAGGCTGCGTGCCATAACGATAAAATTCTTTTAGTAATATTTTAATATCGGAGAATTAAACTTAGTTGATATACACTATTGGCCATTAAAATTGCTACACCAAGAAGAAATGCAGATGATAAACGGGTATTCATTGGACAAATATATTATACTAGAACTGACATGTGATTACATTTTCACGCAGTTATGGTGCATAGATCTTACGAAATCAGTACCCAGAACAACCACCTCTGGCGGTAATAACTGTCTTGATACGCCTGGGCATGGACTCAAACAGAGCATGGGTGGCGTGTACACGTACAGCTGCCAATGCAGCTTCAACACGATACCACAGTTTATCAAGAGTAGTGACCGGCGTTTTGTGACGAGCCAGTTGCTCGGCCACCATTGACCAGACGTTTTCAATTGGAGAGAGATCTGGAGAATGTGCTGGCCAGAAAGGCCCGTACAGGACCTGCAACATTCGGTCGTGCATTATTCAGATGAAATGTAGGGTTTCGCAGGGATCGAATGAAAGGTAGAGCCACCGGTCACAACAAATCTGAAAGGTAACGTCCACTGTTAAAGTGCCGTCAATGCGAACAAGAGGTGACCGAGAAGTATAACCAATGGCACCCCATACCATCACGCCAGTATGCCGATGACGAATACATGCTTCCAATGTGCGTTCACCGCGATGTCGCCAAACACGGATGCCACCATCATGATGCTGTAAACAGAACCTGGATTCATCAGAAAAAATTACATTTTGCCCTTCTTGCACCCAGGTTCGTCGTTTAGTACACCACCGCAGGCGCTCCTGTATGTGATGCAGCGTCAAGTGTAACCGCAGCCATGGTCTCCGAGCTGATAGTCCATGCTGCTGCAAACGTCGTCGAACTGTTCGTGCAGATGGTTGTTGTCTTGCAAACGTCCCCATCTGTTGACTCAGCGATCGAGACGTGGCTGCACGATCCGTTACAGCCAAACGGATAAGATGCCTGTCATATCGACTGCTAGTGATATGAAGCCGTTGGGATCCAGCACGGCGTTCCGTATTACCCTCCTGAACCCACCGATTCCATATTCTGATAACAGTCATTGGATCTCGACCAACGCGAGCAGCAATGTCGCGATACGATAAACCGCAATCGCGATAGGCTGCAATCCGACCTTCCTCAAAGGCGGAAACGTGATGGTACGCATTTCTCCTCCTCACACGAGGCTTCACAACAACGTTTCACCAGGCAACGCCGGTCAATTGCTGTTTGTGTATGAGAAATCGATTGGAAACTTTCCTCATGTCAGCACATTGTAGGTGTCGCCACCGGCGCCAACCTTATGTGAATGCTCTCAAAAGCTAATCATTTACATATCGCAGCATCTTCTCCCTGTCCGTAAAATTTCTCGTCTGTAGCACGTCATCTTCGTAGTGTAGCAACTTTAATGGCCAGTAGTGTACTTGAATAAGTATCTCTAAACAGCAAGCTATTGCCTGCTTGTTACGGGGGTCAGAATGAAATTCCTAACGAAAAACAAACGCTAAAAGGAAATAAACACGAACCTCTTTTGGTGTCTTCGGAGCTCCGCCTAGAGCGGGCTCCAAGGCGAAGTAGCAGCACGGTCTAAATCAGATCGGAAAGGGCAGTCATGATGGACAACCGTGTTGTCACGTGAGAACAGTTATGTAATTATGTAAAATCATTTAAATTTCAGATCGGAAAGGCAGTCAAGGGGACAGACATGTTGTTTGATGTGGTCGGTTATATATTAATTTTACATTCAAATGTTAATTAGAATAGTTTAAGAGTTAGTAAAATGTAATCAGTTAATGGAGTCATAATATTAAGTTTCAGAAAATATTAATAACGTGTGACTGGTTAAAAGCAATGAATGACGTTTGTAACTCGTATTTTTTCGTGTTATGCTAAAATAAGTACGAGTGGCATCCCTGAAAAAGAAGTGAACGAACTACTTAATTGCATAACATCAGTTCCTCGCTAACGGTTTGCTGTAGCCTCAAGACAACGAATCTACGAGGTGAGCGCTGCTGTCTGCACAGGGGAAAACTTTAGAAGACTGCAGATTCGTCAGATCACTAGAACTTTTTGCATTTCTGGCATATAATGCATTCCCAGAACATATGGGATTTTAACACTTCATCTGCGGTAACCCAGATGAGGTTAACAGGACAGAATTAATAGTATTTCTCTCGAAAATCTTCGTGTATGACATCTATGATAGGGGTAAAATTGAAGTCTAAGTACTTTGGATGGTATGAGGCTTGAAATTATTAGCGATAACTGTAAAAAATCACGAAAAAATACGAGAAGTCAAAAATAGCTGAACTACTAGTGAATGCCTGCAGAACTATCAGAGAAGCATTATATGTAGGATTTGAACTTGTTTGAACTGTGTTTCAACATTTTTTTAAATTTAGTTGAACTATGATGATTTATGCCTTGAAAGTTCATTTATTTGCTAGTCATAATATGGAGTGCCAACGTGTAACCAGGAGTAATAAAACATACAGTTCATGTGCGCACTCCATGGGGTTATGTAAGAGCATCACTTCAAGGGTCTTCGTGCTAAGAGAGGGTATAATGCAGAGAGCACCCTGAAGCGAGCACGGACAACAGGTGCGGCGGCAGCAAGCAGTGGCAGGTGCAGTTAGCGGCACAGGGAGCCACCGAAGTCCTGCCTGCGGCACAGCACGTCAGCGAAGCGGCAGCTAGCGGCGCAGCCTACAGTACGAGCATCAGGAAGATACGCTTCTGTATCGCAGTTGAAGACCGTTAGTTGTGAAAATCGAGACATTGCAAAAATAAATAAAAGCCGTGAGATACACTCTCAGAAATAGAGAAGGAGGGGCAGTCACACAGCAGTAGTGAGGATCCAGCAGATCAGATACAGGTAACCGGTAGTGAAGTCAGATATGGGTTTATGAAGGACTCAAGTTAAAACACAGATTCAGATCTTAAGAATTAATTATAAATAGTAAATTCAATTACCAATTATATCACTGCGAGTTTTAAAGTAGCTACGAATGATTTCATTGACAAAGTAGATTTAACTAACAATGAGAGACTGAAAATATAGATCTAATGTAAAATAATAAAAATAATGTAAATGCAGAGTAAGCTGTACATAATCAGAATGAAGTGATCGATTGGAAAGATGACGCCAGAGAAAATGAATCTGATATCGACATTACCAATGAGTTGACAGTAGAATTAAGTAGGTTTAAGACATAGTCCTGCATTGGCTGATACTAGCCAACAGTAGATAGTATAAAAAGGAAATCGGTGATGCGAAAGATAAGATGACAATCTTGAAATGACATCCAAAAGAAACTAAGAAAGAGATTAACGGAACTAAAAACAAATTCGAGTTGTGGTTAGAAAAACTAAAGAGATATTAAAAAGTAATATCGAGGCGGAGTTAAAAGAAGCTAAAGTGGAAGTGAGGCAAATTAGCAACAATTTTAGGACTCTATAGTAAAATATTACAAAACTCAAAGCTCAAACAGAGGGATGTATCAAGTAGGCAATGCAAGAAACAAAAGAATGGGATAAGAAATTAAATGACTATATTGAAGATGAAGATTGTGTCGTGTATGACCACACTTAAATGGTAAATTTGAATGAGGAAGAAAGAAACACTAAATCTGACATCAGCATTTGAAACGAATCGGAAGAAGACTTGCTTCGGTTAAACTATTCTATTGTGTCAGCTCACGTTTTGACAAACGGAGACAGTAGTGGGAAAAATAATGGTCCAGTAAAGCAAAACCAAAGTCAGTCACCAGAAAAGAAAGTGCTGCACGAGAATTTCACTAAATGTTACGATAAAATGATACGATAAATTAACACCTGTTATGAGCGATTAGCTCCTCATGCAGGCTAGGGTAAGCAGTCAGTTTATGAAACTTTTGAAGCTAACGATAAAGGAACTGAGTTTAATAATACTGGTAGCACTGGTTGGGATCAAGTTGTTATTGAGCCATTGTATACAGAAGGTAATAATGTTATTGATGAACACATCAATGTCAATGAAGCTTGTAATATGGATTGGGTACATCACCTCTCACATACTTATTCTGTGCCTGAAGGACAGAATAACATTAGCAAAGAAACAGTGCATGTTAAATCAATCCATAAAGGTAGAAGAAACGTAATGCAAACTATACTTAGCAGTATGAAACATAAATTTCAGAATGTACATATTAATTCAGTATCTAAAGAAACATGTGAATGTAACAGACAATTGTCCAATTTTTCCGGCGTACTTCATGACAGAAGTGTTCAGTGGTGAAAAGCCGAGTGTTAGTACCCAACGGGTACAATATTCGGGCAACGACGACGCTGCCAGCGTCAGGTGCACTGACGAACTAATGACTGAGTCGCCGGCGCCTGACTTTTTTATCCCAACACAGTCTGCGTCCAGACGCGGAGCGTTCAGGATGCGTTCCGTACGTGGTCCGTGCCCAGGACGCGTGCTGGTGGCTGTTTAATCAGATTCAAAGCTGTTTCCCAGGCCTTACTAATGATGTAGCCCCTATCTCCATTGATGAGCGGTTCTCACACTGGAATCTCGATAGCTTCATCAATGACACACACTTGGACGTGTGTGACGGAGACTTGGTCTGTTCGTAAGTCATTCTGTGTAATTCGGAGAGGCAATGTTCGGCAACTGCCGATTTTTTAGGCTGCTGCAATCTGGTGTGCAGCTAATGTTCTTGGCAACGATCTTAGATAGTATGCACCATTTGACCTATGTAAGCCATGCCACATTAGCAGGGGATCTGGTAGACTCCGGATTTCTGTAGTCCTAGATCGTCCTTGACATTGCCAAGCAGTGCCTGTGTCTTAATTGGTGGGCGGAAGACAGTCTTCACTTGATGTTTTGGAAGGGTTCGACTTATCTTTCCTTATAAAGCGCCACAGAACGGAATAAATGCTACGCCCTCATCCTGCTGAGGTTCATCTTCTGTTTTCTGTGGGACGTAGAGCTCTCCGAATTTGCTCATCTGTGAAGCCGTTTTTCCGGAAAACCGACCTCAGACGTTAAAGTTCATGGTTAGGCTCTCTCCAGAAAAACGGCAAATTTGCAATCAAAAATTGATAAAAAAATAGAAAATTTAATTGAACAATTTCATAAAGAATTACATAACATTTCTGAGGTAACTAAAGGAAATAATGACTGGAAAGGTAGAAGATATAAAAGTTCATGCAAATATTTATGACGCAGTTACTAAACAATACTTAGAAAATGGATTAAATGATCATAGTAACAAATCTCCATACGCAAGCAATCTAACACAATTCAATACGTATGTCACAACAGCACATCGCAATGAAAAAATTAATCAGATTCTTAGAAATAAACTACAGTATTACTTCACAAAAAGCAAAGTAGAAAAAGCTTTTGCAGATTATTTCTCAAAGACAGATTTAACTCTATACACAAACCATCTAAGCTATCTTCAAAAGAATGTGTGATAAACATAAACCGAAACTTCATTTTGTTATTGGTGATGAAATATTAAAATATACATTTGAATATGATGTAAAAATTAAGAGAAATTTTAATTTTTGGAGCCAATGTAAATGGTGACCTGTCACCTATTGATTTTAAAACAGAAGCAAAAAGATATAACGTCGATGAACTGCACATTTTGTATCCCCCTCGACTAAATAATCAGCCACTTATAATGGAAGTGAAAGATAAAATATTTATATCTGTAAGTCAATGTGTTATAACTCTGCCTGTTTCAGGTGAATTACTTATGTTTGGCTAGTTGTCTGTAGAACCAAATGATGCTGATAAATTGAAACAACAATTAATAAATATTTAATCTATGTAAATAGATAATCATATTTGGTACTTCAAGTGCAGCAAATTTACTGAAATGCATAATTTTCACAGAGTAACAACGAAAAAAGGAAGACAGGAAATGGATGGTCCTTGCACAATATACAAAACTAAGAAGAGCATATTTGTTAAAAAAATTGTAGGTTGTGGCCTGCAGTCTAATATGCACATTGAAAATGTGCTTAGTCCTTCAGGGTGATTTTGAGTACACTATAGCATTATTATTACTCCCCAGCCTATGTTTTACAATCATGAACACACACACTCCCCTTAACACATCAAATTCTCTCTCCCCATCAAATATTTCTGTAAGACCATCATAATATGTCTTATCCTTCTCACTTCGCTCCCCTAATTACTTAACATAATCATATTTGCTATGTGTCCAATCTTCTGCTGGCCACCTCTGGATCTACTTGGCCCTTACAACCCAAACCTTTAAATAAAAATCACAATCTTTTTTACTCTCCAGTGGTTCAACAAACAAAGATGGCTGTCAAACGTCATTTAGACAAATGTCAAAAGTATTTCCTTCTCTAGACTTCATTGAATTGGATACAGCTTTTGCTACAAAGACACTGCTTGTGTGTTCATCCTGCAAACCACAGTTACTCCCGCCATGATTTTCAGAGACAGGTCCAACTCCCTGTTCATAAAAATCATTTCATGCAGGAATCTCACACTGCTGACAAATTCACTCATTTATATCACTGGAGTGGGTACCCTCAAGTACACGTTCAGTCACAAAAACACTATGGGCATGCACTCAGGCACCATGGCTTCAATAACAGCTCCACCATCCACAAAACCACAAGATTCAGGCACCATGGATTCAACATTAACAGCACTAGCATCCACTGTAGCTGATTCAGTTATGCTCATCTCAATATTATTAAAGCTGTCATTCACACACCCACTTAGAACATTACAACATACATTAGTCTTCTCAGCTTGTACATCTTATCCTAATTCATACAATACAACGGCCAAACCAGTACTATTTTCTTCAATACTTGCTACACAAGCAGCTCCTTCACCGAACAAACCCCTAATATTAATATCTCCATTCTGACTTCCAGATTCTCTAAAATTCCTCCTATTTGCATTTCTTTATTACACTGGATGTACAAACCCCAAACAAACTTTCATCATCTAGAACTGCATCCATTCTACAAATTCTTTCTTCCCTTACCTCTTTACTCCTACTATGACTATTATTAACCCTGAAACACCCCTTGCTGATGTGCCTATAGTAGTCGAATTTTTCTGTAGCACTAGCTTTCCACTACCTTACTGGGTTCACATTTATTAGAAAGTATCTGACTTTCTGTCTTTAACAGGTACCTTTCGTCTGTCGTGGCGGCTCTTTCCACCACTTTTCTCCCCAGCGGCTTTCCAGCCCTGGGCCCTGGCCACATGATTTCAAAGCGTGTTTTGTCGTCTGCTAGGCAGCAGAATTTCTCACACACGGTGAGTACAATTGACAGCTTAGCCAATGCACTGGCCTTTTATACCGTGTGTACACGATACTTCTGCCATCTCGTTATGTGCATATTGCTGCCGGCCATTGTGGCCGAGCGGTTCTAGGCGCTTCAGTCCGGAACCGCGCTGCTGCTACGGTCGCAGGTTCGAACCCTGCCTCGGGCATGGATGTGTGTGATGTCCTTAGGTTAGTTAGGTTTAAGTAGTTCTAAGTCTAGGGGACTGATGACCTCAGATGTTAAGTCCCATAGTGCTCAGAGCCATTTGAACCATTTTTTGTGCATATTGCTGTCGCATGACTGCCACCTCCGTGTACAGTACATGACCAGCTAACAAACTACCTAACTACTAACAACCTACTAGACCAATATGAATTAGGTTTCTGTAAAAGTCGCAGAGCAACATCTGCCTTAATAAAGGTAAAAGATGATCTGAAGCTTGCCATGACCTTGAACACAGTCGACTTTGACATTCTACTCGACAATCTTACTATCAAAATTATATCGCCAAAAGTAGTGCACTGATTTCGCTCATACTTGACGCCCCACCAGTAATGCGTCATGTACGTCACCATAAAATCACAATGAAGGCAGGTGGTATCAGGTGTCCACCTAGGTTCGATATTAGATTCTGTATTCTTTTTCACTGTACGTCAACTATGTGTCATCAGTTCTGTCCTACAGCAAATACCTCACGTAGACTAATGACCTCTAGTCGTACTTACAAGCGAAACCAATAAACCTGAAGACACTATTGAGATTCTCAATACCGATCTGTGTGAACTATCAAAATTGGCTCAGAATAAAGGGTTAAAGCTCAGACTAAATCGAAACACAAGTGCTGCTGGTTGGTCATCCTAGGCTCATTAGCACGAAATGTTGGAACCACTACAGTCTTTATTTCTAAATTAGATATACATCAACTTCTTTGCATGGTCTCTCATTTCCCTTATTTTATCATGGTGATTATTTCCACCTATGTAGGTCGGTGGCAACAAAACATTTTCACATTCGGAGGAGAAAAATGGTGATCGGAATTTTCGTGAGAAGATTCCGCCGCAACGAAAAACGCCTTTGTTTTAATGATGTCGGCCCCAAATCCTGCATCATTTCAGAGGCACTCTCTCCCTTATTTCGCGATAATACAAAAGTGCTGGTCCTCTTTCAACTTTTTCGATGTACTCCGTCAGTCCTATCTAGTAAGGATCCCACACTATGCAGCAGTATTCTAAAAGAGAACGGACAAGCGTAGTGTAGCAGTCTCTTTAGTAGATCTGTTACATTTCTTAAGTGTCCTGCCAACAAAACACAGTCTTTGGTTAGCCCACCCCACAACATTTTCTACGTGTTTATTCCAAATTAAGTTGTTCATAATTATAATTCATAGGTATTTAGTTGAATTTACGGCCTTTAGATTTGACTGATTTATCATGTAACTGAAGTTTAACGGATTCCTTTTAGCACTCATGTGGTGATCTCACACTTTTCGTTATTTAGGGTCAATTTTCGCTCGACACAGATATCTTTTCTTTATCGTTTTGCAATTTGTTTTGGTCTTCTAATGACTTTATTAGTCGATAAACGACAGCGTCACCTGCAAAGAACCTAAGATGGGTGCTCCGATTGTTTCACAAATCGTTTGTATAGATAAGGAACAGAAAAGGGCCTATAACACTAACTTGGGGAACGCCAGAAATCACTTCTGTTTTACTCAATGACTTCCTGTCAATTACTGCGAAATGTGACCTCTCTGACAGGAAATCACGAATCCAGTCACATAACTGAGATGATATTCCATAACGACGCAAATTCACTACAATCTGCTTGTGTAGTACAGTGTCAAAAGTCTTCTGGACATTCATAAATACGGAATAAATCTGAAATCCCTTGTCAATAGAACTCAACACTTCATGCGATTAAAGAGCTAGCTGTGTTTCAAAAGAACGATGTTTTCTAAATCCATGTTGACCGTGTGTCAATGGACCGTTTCATACGAGGTAATTCACAATGTTCGAACACAATATAAGTTCCAAAATCCTGCTGCATATCGACGTTAATGATATGGCCCTGTAATTTAGTGGATTATTCCTACTTCAATATTGGTGTGACCTGTGCAACTTTTCACTCTTTGGGTATGGTTCTTTCGTCGAGCGAACAGTTGTATATGATTGTTAAGTGTGGAGCTACTTTATCAGCGTACTGTGAAAGGAACCTAACTGGTATACAGTCTGGACCAGACGACCTGCTTTTATTAAGTGATTTAAGTTGCTTCACTACTCCGAGGATATTTACATCTACGTTACTCATGTTGGCAGCTGTTCTTGAGTCGAATTATGGAATATTTACTTCGTCTCTTTTTGTGAAGGCATTTTGGAAGTCTGTGTTTAGTGACTCTGGTTTCACGCCATTGTCGTCGATAGCATTTCCTTTGCCATGGAAATGGAGGTG
The DNA here is from genome assembly GCF_023897955.1 of Schistocerca gregaria. Lineage (NCBI taxonomy): Eukaryota > Metazoa > Arthropoda > Insecta > Orthoptera > Acrididae > Schistocerca > Schistocerca gregaria. Next base: position 716,082,497 of record NC_064931.1, read on the forward strand.
CTTAGCCTAGCGTATAGAGTAACATTCTTGAAGTTTCACAGTCTGCAAGTCGTGTCTCAGGATCACGGGGTCCCAGGTTTGATTCTCGGGTGGGTCGGGGATTATCTCTGCTCGAGGACTGAGTGTTTGTGTTTTCCTTCATCATTCCATCGCCATCATCACTATTCGTGGCAGTGGATAGATTGGACTGTGTAAAAATTAGATTGTGTAAAAATTGGTACTTGGTACAGGCCCTGATGACTGTGCAGCTGAGCACCCCACAAACAAACATCATCTTCAAGTGTCACCTCTGCAGGAGGAACCTTGAAGTAGTTAAAAATCATGCAGTCAGAAAGTGGTTTCTAGGTTTGAAGTAACCATCCCCTAGAATGGCATTTAAACCCTGTGAAATTCATTATGAAGTAATCCACAAACAAGGGGAGAAACATGGAAATTCAGATAAACCCTAGGTAGGACCTTACTGAGTGTCAAGTCTCACGGATTACTGATGGAGAATGTGAGCGATACAATAAGCAACAGCTGTTCAGGGTATGTGATAGGCTGTAATGTAAGGAGACAGGACTCGTACAATGAGAGGTTATGAGTGAAGCTAAGGGAAGGTTTCGTTAAGGAGGTGCATGACCTCATTTTGTCTGCCTGTGAAGGGTACAGCGTAGCGAATCAGTGGGTAGCAGAGAAGTACTGGTGGAGTGGAAGACTCAGCTACAGAACTGTTTTGGATTATTGAGCTGGATGTGTTAGAACCATTTAACTGAACTACAGCAGGGGATCAATTTGTGCTGACTATAACGGATAGTTCCTTTCATTATGTAGTATGGTTCTGATGCCAGACCAGCAGGCAGTCCCAATCATGCAAGTGTTGGCGAATAAGCGGCTGTTGAAGTTTGGGGTGCCAGAGACAATAACAGCACATCAGGGAATGAACTTATGTTGGACCAGATGAAGGAGTTGTGTCGTTTGTTTGGAGCGAAGAACTTAAGAACTAGTACTGTTCATCCTCAGTAAAATGGAAGAGCAGAGTGGGTTTATTAAACGACTGGGAGGATGATTATTTGTTATGTCAACTCCCACCATACGAACTGTGAAACATATATATCTTCTGTGGTGGGCGCATATAGCTCGAAATTACACCACAGCGTAGGGTTGTCACCATTCAAGGTGGTGTAAGGTATAAAGATGCCATCGCAATTTGGTATAATTAAGGATAAAGGGAGTGGGAATGGGGAGTCATCCTAAGAGCTAATGAGAACTGTGAGAGAAGTTTGGAATGAGATTAATAAAGCAATGAGTTGGAATGGCAAAAAGAGGCAGTGAAGAGCACAGAAACTTTACCTCAACACATGTTGGCCAGTGGGCAATGTTATAGATTCCATATACTCCGAAAGTGAAAACAAAAATGTTGGTGACATGATAACAAAGCCCATACCAAGTGATTGAAACCACATAACCTGTAAATGTGAAGCTACAATTGCCAACAAGGTTAACGATCTTAATGTCAGACGCTTACAGCCGTTGAAGGCTGTGTGAGACCAGATCTCAGTGGGAATATCAATATGAACAAAGAAGAGAGCAAAAAATAAGGATTGGAGGAGTGAACAGTAGGAGAAGGGGAACCATGAAACTTGTTTAAGGCTAAGGAGATAATCAGTGTGTTGTATATTTGATTATTCATGCGAATTTTTGTGCATAGTTTGTTATAGCAGATTTGAGGGGGATATATATGTATGTAGCAGTAAGAAATGTCTTTAATTACTGTGTGAAAGATGCTGACTGGAGAAAGTAGGCTTCTGGGGGATGTGAGAAGATGATGGTCCCCGCCCTCAAGTTGGCATCCGGCGGGGGCGAGGATGGAAGGATGCTAGTTTTGGTGGTGCTGTACCTCTGCACTTGGACGGAATAGGGGCGCTGCAAGATCATCCCCTGAACGGAGGAATTTTGTTTTCCAGGCAGCAGCATGTGGTATTGTCTAATCACAAGTGGATCTTATGTTTGGTATTTAATGCCTGGGAGTCATGGAACGAAACGAAGTTGTGAGAGGTATGCTTAGGCTTACAGCGGTTTTAATTGTGGAGGGAGGAAAGGAGATGGGTAGATGTGGGAGGAAGGATACTCAAGGTAATATTTGGTACAGTGAATGCAAAAGACGTGAATTAGCTAAACAGGACAGCGGAAGCCGCGAGACACTTTTCAGACGGGAATAGGACAACTGTAGAAAGATATTTCACACACATTGCGAGTTTGGAGAGTGGCGTGCTGAACAATAAACGTGAGCTTCTACAACTAACTTGAAAGGTAATGGATTATGACAGAGAATCAGCTAAATTTCTAAACCGGGATTTAGAGGAAGGTCAAGTACGAATGAGAGTACTAATGCGAGAAAAACGCTAACAAAACTTTTGCAATAACTTGGAGATTGGCAGTCGAGGAGGGCAATTGAGTGTGGCCCTAGTGTAACACGAGCTATATCTGGTGGTATGAAAAAGGTGCTGAAAGAACTACGACCACAACTACAATTAATAGCAGAGCCAAACAGTCAAAACCTGTCTTTCAGCTGTCATGGAGGAACTCTGGAAGATTGAATGTATAGCACACGGTTGTATGTGTCAGGGAAGGTACCACTACCGAAAACATACGCGATGATTACTCCTAGATATTTTTCGTAGATACTGTTTCCAGCAGTTTGTCATCAATAATGTAGTTGGGCAGGAGTGAACTTCTTTTCCTACGTACGTGCAGTATGTAACATTTATTCACGTGCAGAGTCAACTGCCTAAGCCTGCATCATTCATCATTTCCCTGCAGGTCATTCTGAAAATCCCTATCGTCTTCTGTCGTGGTTACTGTCTTATAGACAACCACATCACCTGCGGTGTTAAAGAGCTTCCGACACTTTCTGTTAGTTCATTAATGTCAACTGTAAATAGTAACTGTTCTAACACACTTCCTTGACGTACTCCGGAAACTACCTTTACGTCTTTCGATTTTCTTCTGTTAAGGGCGACGCGTTGAATTCTGTCTGCAAGGAAGTCTTGAACCGTAAATGATACCTGGGAACCAAATCTACTTTATTCGCTGAGTCAGATGACAGCCACACAAGACGGGCAGCTCACTGCGGAACAATTAATGCAACATGTAGAGCAGCATCGAAATGGTAGACGACGAGTAACTGGGACCTTAAGTGTCACCGTAGGTTATTTGACTTTTCCTGGAAATCTCCTTAAATAGTTAATTGTGTCACTTAATGCTCTCAACATGTTTTTTCCCTCATCAGTTCTGTTTTTTTTTTTAAAAAAAAGAGACGGAAAGTAATTTAAAAGCATGTGGCATCACTGGCTAGCATAATGCTCTACTACCGTCGAAAAGCTCATTCACAGTCATACCTTGTTTTGGAATGCACTTTTCGGAAACTGGTTTACGAATGGTGTGTAGTACCACATTGTGTAACAGATCTATAAAAAATACTGAAAATTGGTACGGAGTGTTCCGAAGAACGAGAAGATGCTTAAAATGTGGTTTCAACTGGCTCGTAGAGATTCAAATGAAAGGCTACAATATGTGTTTATTTCTGTGAGTATCAGTTCAACATAAGTACAATCTTCGTATGATCACGTTATCGCTTGCTGCGTTATGTTGTTTGCTGGACTCAAAATCAATCGCCTTTGTGTAATATTACTGTCTTCTTAAGTTTACTTTGTTTGTAATTTAGTTCTGTAATAGCTTTAAATTGGGGATCATATTACATTTTAATATATGTTTTAATTTTTTGGCTGCATTTTACACCTGATCAATTTGAGATGAACCGCAAGGATGGTGTTAAGGAACTATGTTTCATGCCTGATGTAGCTCTCATTCTGAAGGCTCTGAGAAACCATTTAACAATTTCCGTCCACATTACTATTTCCCAACAAGTTGTTGAAGACAATAATTTGACACTTCCAACTGTCTCCACTGAGTCTCTAACATTCATGGTGGTGTCTGTTTGTACTATATCGTGTCTCCCTACCACTTTCGCGCAACGTCGCTCTGAGTGTGTTTTTAGGGAATTGACTAGTTTGAACCTGGGACCTGTTGCTGGTAAGGAGACGCCAGACCACACAAGACATGGAGAATTAAGAAGAGTTCATAGAGACTAGCGATGATATAACCAAATACTTAATGATCTCAGCGTCAGCTCCACTGCACTCCTTGTAAAATAATCTTAATACTAACTAAATTTAGTGGAAGGGGTTCAAGGCTTTCCTATTTTTAGTTAGCTGGTAAAATAACGTCGAAAAAGCAGTCAAGTTTACCATTGGAAATTTTATTCTACTCACGAAACATCGTTTATAAATTGCACTATTGATAAAAGGAAATGTTTTAATACAGGATGGTAAAAACCAACTGTGTTCAACAAAAATGTGAACGAATAGTCCCTGAATGGGTTTCCAAGTTCTACAATGGATCGAAGGATGACCTATGCCATATCACATCTATAATCTACGTTTAAATTACGTTTCACAAAAGAGCAAACTATCAAAATGGTCTACAGTTACCCTCAATTATCTTTAATAACTTATCTAACTTGTCGTAAATTACAGTGGCTGATGTGGCTTCTCAATAATTATATAACAGAGAAATCATCGCCTTTCAGATTGTTACTTCAAGTGGCAAATGTGAACACCATGAGCTTTAATTTACTATTGACACTAGTATTACGCAAAAAGGGGGTGTAACAGATGAGACTTTTGCAGTTCTGAGTAAAGCTTTATGCGCTGTTATGCGGCATCGCATGCGTTCATTACCTTGTCAGTGTTCGTCAGGGGGGCGGCGGCCGGCGCAGCTCCGTCCAGCTCGCCGTCTCGAAAGCAACTCTTCTCCTGACTTCTCCTTACTACAATTTACCGAGATTAGTTTTTTTAAACCATCTGGCTGTGTTTTCATGTGACCAATCTGGGTCTCAATGTTAACCTTAAGCTCCGCCTACAAAAATTCTGTCTATCCAATGAGAAACGTTATACTTTTCGTGGTGAAGCAATGTTTTTAAGGTTTATAACTTAACAGAGACGCAAAAAAGTCTCACGCTAAAACTTACAGCTGGCGTGGTCCTTTTAGCGTTATCGTCAGATCTATACTGTTCTTTTGGAGGGCTCTAGCTTTTAACATGGGCTGGGGGGTGGTCCTAATGTAACAAACACGTGAAAAAGTCTCACGCTAAAACTTGCGGGTGGTGTGGCCCTAGTGGTTAGCTGGTGACGTGGGTGTCCAGTCCGTCCCTTATCGTAGGGCCTTCTAGCTTAACACGGTTCTGCTCTCGGCTTCTGTTCTCGTTTCTCCCCTCGGAACTGCGTCTGTCTCACGGTGGGAAGGTGCGACATGCATTTATGCATTGTTGTGTTAGTCTGTGGTATTCCATTTGCTCACTCGTTACTTGTATTACTTTGGTTAATTTAATGTCACGATTTATCGTTGACAGAACCGACTGCGGACCTTTGGTGGAGAGCCGGGTGGAGGGTCTGAATCAGAGGCTCAGACGGTTTTGCGACCGTATTGGCTGCAGATTCCTTGACTTGCGCCATAGGGTGGTGGGGTTTCGGGTTCCGCTGAATAGGTCAGGAGCTCACTACACTCAGCTGGCGGCTACACGGGTAGCGGAGACTATGTGGCGTGGACAGGGCGGTTTTTTAGGTTAGAAGGCCTCGGGAAAGTGCGGGATGGGCTGCAATGTCAAAGGGTGCTTGGCAATTACAGGACGTGCTTGGATCAAGGAACAGTCGGAATTATAGTTGTAAATTGTTGTAGTTGCGCTGGAAAAGTCCCTGAGCTTCAAGCGCTAATAGTAAGCACAGAAGCTGATATCGTTATAGGTACAGAAAGCTGGCTAAAGCCTAAAATAAGTTCTGCAGAAATTTTTACGAAGTCTCAGACGGTGTTCAGGAAAGATAGATTAGGCAGAATTGGTGGTGGAGTGTTTGTGTCTGTCAGTAGTGGTTTATCTTGTAGTGAAGTCGAAGTAGATACTCCGTGCGAATTGGTGTGGGTGGAGGTTATACTTAACAGCCGAATTAAGTTAATAATTGGCTCCTTCTACCGACCCCCAGACTCTGATGATACAGTTGCGGAACAGTTCAGAGAAAGTTTGAGTCTCGTAACAAATAAATACCCCACTCATACGGTTATAGTTGGTGGGGACTTCAACCTACCCTCGGTATGTTGGCAAAAATACTTGTTCAAAACCGGTGGTAGGCCGAAAACGTCTTCCGAGATTGTCCTAAATGCATTCTCCGAAAATTATTTCGAGCAGTTAGTCCACGAACCAACGCGAATTGTAAATGGTTGCGAAAACACACTTGACCTCTTGGCCACAAACAATCCAGAGCTGATAGAGAGCATCATGACTGATACAGGGATTAGTGATCACAAGGTCATTGTAGCTAGTCTCAATACCATTTCTTCCAAATCCATCAGAAACAAACGCAAAATAATTTTATTTAAAAAAGCGAATAAAGTGCCACTAGAAGCCTTCCTAAAAGACAATTTCCATTCCCTACGAACTGACTATGCGAATGTAGACGACATGTGGCTCAAATTCAAAGATATAGTAGCAACAGCAATTGAGATATTCATACCTCATAAATTGGTAAGAGATGGAACGGATCACCCGTGGTACACAAAAAAGGTCCGAACGCTGTCGCAGAGGCAACGGAAAAAGCATGCGAAGTTCAGAAGAACGCGAAATCCCGAAGATGGGCTAAAATTTACAGACGCGCGAAATTTGGCACGTACTTCGATGCGAGATGCCTTTAATAGGTTCCACAACGAAACATTGTCTCGAAATTTGGTAGAAAATCCGAAGAAATTCTGGTCGTATGTAAAGTACACAAGCGGCAAGACGTAGTCAATACCTTCGCTGCGCAGTGCCGATGGTACTGTTATCGACGACTGTGCCGCTAAAGCGGAGTTATTGAACGCAGTTTTCCGAAATTCCTTTACCAGGGAAGACGAATGGAATATTCCAGAATTTGAAACACGAACATCTGCTACCACGAGTTTCTTAGAAGTAGATACCTTAGGGGTTGCGAAGCAACTCAAATCGCTTGATACGGGCAAGTCTTCAGGTCCAGATTGTATACCGATTAGGTTCCTTTCAGATTACGCTGATACTATAGCTCCCTACTTAGCACTCATATACAACCGCTCGCTCACCGATAGATCTGTACCTACAGATTGGAAAATTGCGCATGTCGCACCAGTGTTCAAGAAGAGTAGTAGGAGTAATCCATTTAACTACAGACCTATATCATTGACGTCGGTTTGCAGTAGGGTTTTGGAGCATATACTGTATTCAAACATTATGAATCACCTCGAAGGGAACGATCTATTGACACGTAATCAGCATGGCTTCAGAAAACATCGCTCTTGTGCAACGCTCTTTATTCGCACGAAGTAATGGTCGCTATCGACAGGGGATCTCAAGTTGATTCCGTATTTCTAGATTTCCGGAAAGCTTTTGACACCGTTCCTCACAAGCGACTTCTAATCAAGCTGCGGAGCTATGGGGTATCGTCTCAGTTGTGCGACTGGATTCGTGATTTCCTGTCAGGAAGGTCGCAGTTCGTAGTAATAGACGGCAAATCATCGAGTAAAACTGAAGTGATATCAGGTGTTCCCCAGGGAAGAGTCCTGGGACCTCTACTGTTCCTGATCTATATAAATGACTTGGGTGACGATCTGAGCAGTTCTCTTAGACTGTTCGCAGATGATGCTGTAATTTACCGTCTAGTAAGGTCATCCGAAGACCAGTATCAGCTGCAAAGCGATTTAGAAAAGATTGGCAGTTGACGCTAAGTAACGAAAAGTGTGAGATGATCCACATGAATTCCAAAAGAAATCCGTTGGAATTCGATTACTCGATAAATAGTACAATTCTCAAGGCTGTCAATTCAACTAAGTACCTGGGTGTTAAAATTTCGAACAACTTCAGTTGGAAGGACCACATAGATAATATTGTCGGGAAGGCGAGCCAAAGGTTGCGTTTCATTGGCAGGACACTTAGAAGATGCAACAAGTCCACTAAAGAGACAGCTTAAACTACACTCGTTCGTCCTCTGTTAGAATATTGCTGCGCGGTGTGGGATCCTTACCAGGTGGGATTGACGGAGGACATCGAAAGGGTGCAAAAAAGGGCAGCTCGTTTTGTATTATCGCGTTATAGGGGAGAGAGTGTGGCAGATATGATACACGAGTTGGGATGGAAGTCATTACAGCATAGACGTTTTTCGTCGCGGCGAGACCTGTTTACGAAATTTCAGTCACCAACTTTCTCTTCCGAATGCGAAAATATTTTGTTGAGCCCAACCTACATAGGTAGGAATGATCATCAAAATAAAGTAAGAGAAATCAGAGCTCGAACAGAAAGGTTTAGGTGTTCGTTTTTCCCGCTCGCTGTTCGCGAGTGGAATAGTAGAGAGATAGTATGATTGTGGTTCGATGAACCCTCTGCCAAGCACTTAAATGTGAATTGCAGAGTAGTCATGTAGATGTAGACATGTAGATGTATTAGGAGCTATGTGACATACTACTGGATTTGCTTATCATGTCAGGGTTTTCATGGAAGGTGTTGGATTTGCCTGACACCTTCAAGTCTGTTGAAGATCTGTGTGGTATTAACAAAGATAAAATTCGAACTTTGATCGGAAACTGAAATTGCAAACTTCGAGGAAATATAATAAAACAAGAGCGTTAAGATAGAATGGAAGCTGGCCCTGCTTAAGCACTTTCACATAATAGTGTTTCGGCAGCAGTAAGGTACTCAGTAGAACAATAGGTACTTTAAGTTGATGGAATGTATTCGCAGTTGCGAATACGAACAACCATCTGCTGAGTAAGAGAATGACGACAATGAAAACTTGTGACGGACAGGAAATCGAACCTAGATTTCCACTTTATGCGAGCGGTGTTGTTAACGGCTTGATTTTTATTTTATTGGAGGACTTTTATAACATTGTCAACACCATTAATAAAATATATTTATTTAATGCTCCTCTATAATAATCAACTAAACATTAGACAGGCTATAAGTAATAAAATGAAAGTCAAAGTCAAACAATCAGGTCACTGAGATGGTGTACCACTATAATATTTATTTAAAATATTACGTAGTAACATTTTTACGTTTGTACACACAAAACAAGAGAAAAAAGACGAAAGAACCCCTCAAGTAAGAGCAAAACATTTTTGGCGACCACAGTATAACGAAAAGAATAAACGAATGGCAGATTCCCGGCTCACGGCCGGCACGTAGACAGGTACGTCTTTTCAGCGAAAATATTATTAGTTCCGTGTTCTGTGTCATGGTCCGTAAAGAGAGCAACATTATTATGTCATCTCCTCGCGTCCGATACGTCCCAACTGGAGGGGAATAAATCTGGCGGTATTGTGAAAGTTTCATCAAAGAGTCATGTCGTCCCTGTAAGGAAGCCCAGTAGCCGAGCACATCCTTAGTCCCTTCTCAGAAAAGAAAGTAAACTGATGGCCCTTTGATCCGAGTCAGAGAGTGGGCATTCAGAGATGAAAAATACGCATCTTACGTGCAGAGTAATATCCGTGGCTCGATCTCGTGTGGCGCAGTTGGAAGATGAAAGACGAGGATCCTTCGTACCGGCAGCCACACGTCTGCTGAGGTTACACACACTAGGCGACGTTCATCCGTATCAAAATGGTTCAAATGGCTCTGAGCACTATGAGACTCAACTGCTGTGGTCATCAGTCCCTTAGAACTTAGAACTACTTAAACCTAACTAACCTAAGGACATCACACACATCCACGCCCGAGGCAGGATTCGAACCTGCGACCGTAGCAGCCGCACGGTTCCGGACTGCGCGCCTAGAACCGCGAGACCACCGCGGCCGGCTCATCCGTATCCATCAGGCACCGTTGCTTCCAGTGGGTGGAGTCAACCATACTGATATTGTGAGTCAAATCCGCGTCTCGTGTTTCTCATTAACAACACTGTACCAGGAGGCTGTCACCACAGTACCAAGATAGCACTGTGCATGTCGCGCCACATCGTGAATCATACAGCCGTTGAACGGAAAATTTAAATCACGTTTCATGAGTGCTTTCTCATCATTAGATTAGAGGATGTGTTTCCTCCTCCTTTGGCGCTTCGATGCTGGGGGTGAGGGGTCAGTATACACATAGCTATATTGCTATATTCAAGGAAAGAGGTCTTGATAAATGAGATAGATGGCGCGGTGTGTGGAGCAGCAACGGGTTTAAGGCTATATTCAGGTTTCAGTGCTTCAATCAAATCAGTGACAGGTCTGCAGCGATGTGACTGTAACTCAACCACTGTGCTGACATATAGCGCCGCAGCTCTCGTACGGACGCTGGTAAGTCCGAGCACACCGTCTCGTGTGGGGAGGGAGAGAGTGTTGTACCATACCTTCAGGAAATTTCCAGTGGTGACGAAATAACCGAATGCAGCCAATAGTCGCTATGCCATTACGGCCGTCATCGAGGAAATATGAACCAGGTGACGTATTCTGGATGCCATGTGGATGTTGATGAAGGTGGATCATTGACAATGCTAGTAACAAGTGCCTCCTGACGCCCATTAAGACTTACTGTAGAAGCCTTCTATAATCAACCGTTGCCGTACGGCGGAAATTGCGGCTAAATGTAATGGCCAGGCATTTAAGCGTCTCCATCGATTTTAGGGTTGCTATTCTGCCTTTCTGGGGGCCTCTACCGATGTTCATCGCCAAGACTTTTCCGTGTACATACAATTACCCACCGACATACGATATCGTGCGATCCATTCCAGAGCCAACTTCACCTCATGGCCTGACAAGGCCAGCCACATGATCAGCAAAGGGGAGTGTCGCCCTCCCCCCCTCTCCTACCACTATTATTCCTCGATGCGGGCATCCCAGTTAGACCAATCGCGAAATCCACAGGGACCTACCACTTGTCCATTAGCAGCACTTTGGAAGATGTGCCTTGAAGACGTCACAGAGCGACACTGATAAAGGCCGGGGGGAAAGCTATGTGGGCCATCAACACCAAAAGGAAGCTATGTCCACCCTGTCAAAAGCGTGGTCAAAGTTCACTGTGATCAGGGCATCTTGAAGGCAACAAGCTGCTATGAGGGCTATCACATCGTGATAGTCACTGAGCGTCGTCTACATATTATTAGCTCCCCCATGGAGGGGGAAGTAGTTAGGGCAAGATGCTCTTAAGGCGCGCTGCCAGAAGCGTTATGAAGACCTTAAAGTTGCTGTTGAGAAAGGTCAGTAGGCAGTACTGCTCAATACCTCGTCCCATTGTTGATTTGGGGATAGGGATAATCTGGCCTTCAACAAATGAGGGAGGTGGTGGGACAGTAGGTGTCATCAATTCCTCATACATGGGCATCCATCTAAGAACCATTAGATATTGAAAGGCCTAGTAGAACTCCAAGGGGATACCGTTGGAACCAGGGGTGTTGTTGTTTGCACGGTTTCCTATAGCTTCCTCGACGTCTGCAAAGATAATTGACATCATAAGAGAAACTGCAAAAAGGTGGGAATTTAAGGAGATGGGACCTGGATAAACTGACTAAACCAGAGGTTGTACAGAGTTTCAGGGAGAGCATAAGGCAACAATTGACAGGAATGGGGGAAAGAAAAACAGTAGAAAAGGAATGGGTAGCTCTGAGGGATGAAGTAGTGAAGGCAGCAGAGGATCAAGTAGGTAAAAAGACGAGGGCTAGTAGAAATCCTTGGGTAACAGAAGAGATATTGAATTTAATTGATGAAAGGAGACAATATAATAACGCTGTAAATGAAGCAGGCAAAAAGAAATACAAATGTCTCAAAAATGAGATCGACAGTAAGTGCAACATGGCTAAGCAGGGATGGCTAGAGGACAAATGTAAGGATGTAGAGGCTTATCTCACTAGGGGTAAGATAGATACTGCCTACAGGAAAATTAAAGAGGCCTTTGGAGAAAAGAGAGCCACTTATACGAATATCAAGGGCGTTGATGGAAACCCAGTTCTAAGCAAAGAATGGAAAGCAGAAAGGTGGATGGACTACATAGAGGGTCTATACAAGGGGCGTTGTTCTTGAGGACAATATTATGGAAATGGAAGAGGACGTAGATGAAGATGACATGGGAGATACGATACTGCGCGAAGAGTTTGATAGAGCACTGAAAGACCTGAGTCGAAACAAAGCCCCGGGAGTAGACAACATTCCATTAGAACTACTGATGGTCTTGGGAGAGCCAGTCCTAACAAAACTCTACCATCTGGTGAGCAAGATGTATGAAACAGGCGGAATACCCTCAGACTTCAAGAAGAATATAATAATTCCAATCCCAAAGAAAGCAGATGTGAAAACGACCGAACTATCAGTTTAATAAGTCACAGATGCAAAATACTAACACGAATTCCTTAAAGACGAATGGAAAAACTGGTAGAAGCCGACCTCGGTGAAGATCAGTTTGGATTCCGCAGAAATATTGGAACACGTGAGGCAATAATGACCCTACGACTTATCTTAGAAAACAGATTAAGGAAAGGCAAACCTACGTTTCTAGCATTTGTAGACTTAGAGAAAGCTTTTGACAATGTTGACTGGAATACTCTCTTTAAAATTCTAAAGGGGGCAGGGGTAAAATACAGGGAGCGAAAGGCTATTTACAATTTGTACCGAAACCAGATGGCAGTTATAAAAGTCGAAGGACATGAAAGGGAAGCAGTGGTTGGGAAGGGAGTAAGACAGGGTTGTAGCGTCTCCCCGATGTTATTTAATCTGTATATTGAGCAAGCAGTAAAGGAAACAAAAGAAAAATTCCGAGTAGGTATTAAAGTCCATGGGGAAGAAATAAAAACGTTGAGGTTCGCCGATGACATTGTAATTCCATCAGAGACAGCAAAGGACTTGGAAGAGCAGTTGCTCGGAATGGACACTGTCTTGAAAGGAGGATATAAGATGAACATCAACAAAAGCAAAACGAGGATAATGGAATGTAGTCGAATTAAGTCGGGTGATGCTGAGGGAATTAGATTAGGAAATGAGACACTTAAAGTAGTAAAGGAGTTTTGCTATTTAGGGAGCAAAATAGCCTCGAAGTAGAGAGGATATAAAATGTAGACTGGCAATGGCAAGGAAAGCGTTTCTGAAGAAGAGAAATTTGTTAACATCGATTATAGATTTAAGTGTCAGGAAGACGTCTCTGAAAGTATTTGTATGGAGTGTAGCCATGTATGGAAGTGAAACATATACGATGAATAGTTTTGACAAGAAGAAAATAGAAGCTTTCGAAATGTGGTGCTACAGAAGAATGCTGAAGATTAGATGGGTAGACCACATAACTAATGAGGAGGTATTGAATAGAATTGCCGAGAAGAGGAGTTTGTGGCACAACTTGACAAGAAGAAGGGACCGGTTGGTAGGACATGTTCTGAGGCATCAAGGGATCACAAATTTAGCATTGGAGGGCAGCGTAGAGGGTAAAAATCTTAGAGGATCGTAGAGGGAGACCAAGAGATGAATACATTAAGCAGATTCAGATTCAGAAGGATATAGATTGCAGTAAGTACTGGGAGATGAAGAAGCTTGCACAGGACAGAGTAGCATGGAGAGCTGCATCAAACCAGCCTCAGGACTTAAGACAACAACAACAACAAGAGATTGTGCTGCCGAGACGTCGAGAGTACCTGGTATTGAAAGTGACACTTCAGCAAAAGCTGCACCATCGTAATATTCCTCACATTAAAACTTCCGGTACTGGTCAACGAATACATTCACAATGTCTGCCTTTGCAGTCAAACGACGACCATCTGTCCTGTCAAGAATAGGGAGTTCGTCGTCGATTTTTCCCTTCGCGAAGAATATGGTGCATAGACGGAGGTTTACCGCCAACCTGATCTTGACACCGCACTCGTATCACGACACCTTCGAGACGACGACGCGAGAAATGATTTTGGCCTTGATACGACGAATCTCCGCCTGACGATCAGGAGACGGGGGCCTTCCATGGGTTCTCGTAGCAATACAACGTGATACTCTGTCGTGTGGTGATACCAAAGGGATTGTTCTCTACTACATCGCATCATCGCTCTCTGTAATGCCCGTTAGGCGCAGTCGAGCCACCATTTCAGAGTGGAGGGATATCTCACCATTGGATCGTTGCAGGCAGTTCAAATGTCTGCTGTGAGTCAAAGACATTCCGGCTCATGATGGCAGGCTAAATTCATTTTCCAGAATCTACGACTCCCTCATACCTCCTCGCTATGGAGAGAGACGGTACAGATGTACAGTTAATATTTATGTACCAGTTTGCGCATTTCATTTTCTTGCAGTGATTGTTAGTATCACACCGCCTAAGAGACATCAGAGCCACTGTTTCTTCTTGTTTATATTTTGTGAGTATGGTAGTTTTAGTAGTATATATTTACACCGCTTGCAGCGCCACAGTCGATCATTTAGATATTCCTAGAGCAGTTAGTTGGCAGTCTCAGTTCGTTGTCTGCCTATGTGCTGTCTACGTGTGGCCATGGAGGTTAGGTTATACTGAGAATTCTGCAGAACAAATTGTAGTGCTGGTTTATTCTCCTCATTGACATTTTGCGTGCATTCCAACAGCAGTAGCGCAACAATTAGTTAAATTTCTTTTCCGTGGGTATGTGTTTTTACTCTTTCAGTTATTCCTGACTGCTCTGTTCGTATTTTAAAGATTCTATTCAATTTTTTACACAGTAAAATATGGATATAGGGTTTTGCAAGTTGTAAGCGGACACAAGGGGAATTGGCTGTTGCTCATAAACAGCTGGAAGTGGTGTTTGCCACAGTCGACTGGCTCTTGGCTACTGCTTAAAGCTATGACACCAGTGATGAGACCCGTGAAGCCTTTGGTAGTGTTGGAATCTACTAGTGATCTGTTCGCCGCTGCGTCTTCCGCTACGCAACATCTGACCGGTCCATCTCTGCTCGAGAGTGAGTGGCTGCCAGTGGTAACGTCTTAGACTTCCTAGGATCATATGGTCTGAACCTATAGAATCAGTTAACTTAGAGGAAGGTATCAGCGAACACAAGGCTGCATTGGTAAGTACGAGTACGGGAACTGCCAGGGATGTTAAGCACTCCGTCTTCAGGCCACAAGTGGCCCATCGGGACCATCCGACAGCCGTGTCATCCTCAGCTGAGGACGCGGATAGGAGTTGCGTGTGGTCAACACACCGCTCTCCCGGTCGTTAAGATGGTTTTCTGTGACCGGAGCCGCTACTGTTCGGTCGAGTAGCTCCTCAATTGGCATCATGAGGCTGAGTGCACCCCGAAAAGTGGCAACAGCGCATGGCGGCCCGAATGGTCACCCATCCTAGTGCCAGGCACGACCGACAGCGCTTAACTTCGGTAATCTGACGGGAACTGGTGTATCCAATGTGGCAAGGCCTTTTCCCAAATGATGTTAAGTCAGATTGAAAAATATTTGCTTCTAGGTAGAGTGAGAGGATACAAATTGTAGATTATCTGAGTAGTTAGCATGAAATATTCAGTGCTGAGGACGAAGATGTAGAGCATAAATGAAAAGACACTTAAAATCACTATTCGACATATCTTATACATGTGTGTTCCGACTAATATCTTAAGGGATGGGGAAAGTTCACCATGGTTTAGTTACCTAGATAGTAAAGTGCTATGTAAACAAAGAGGGATTTATCATTGATCCAGACGAAGTCAGAGCCTAGTTGACTAACAAAAGTTGAGCGAAATGAAAATGAGCGTAAGGATGACAACGAGAGAAGCATTCAGTGACTATGAAAGCAAAATTTTGTCAACCGATCCGACTCAAAATCCTAAGAGGTTTTGATTTTACATAAAATCAGTAAGCGACTCGAAATGATCTGTTCAGTCATTCAGTGCTCATACTGTCACCGAAACGCAAGATAATAGACAGAAGGCCGAAGTACTGAATTCGATCTTCGGAAATTTTATTACGGCGGAAGGTCGTAACAGGACTGCTGCTTCTAATCATCGGTCGAACACCGAAATGGCAGATATTGAGATGACTGACTGTGGAATAGAATAGCACCTACAATCGCTTAGTAGTGGAAAGTCATCGGGACCAAATAAAATGTCTATAAGAGTCTACAACGATTGTGCAAAAGAACTTGATCCCATTCTGGTAGCAGTTTAACTTAGTTTGCTGAAGCAACGAAGGGTTCCTAACGAGTGGGAAAAGGACAAAAGCACATAATTATAGGCCTACATCATTAACGTTAAACTGTTGGAAACTTATGGAACGTGTTTAATGCTCAAGAGTTATGATGTTTTTGGAGAACTAAAACCTCCTCTATAAAAATCAACATGGATTCCGCAAAAAGAGGTCATGCCAAACTCAGCTTGTGCTGTTCCTAGTCGGCCGTTGTGACCGAGCGGTTCTAGACGCTTCACTCCGGAACCGCGCTGCTGCTACGCTAGCAGGTTCGAATCCTGCCTCGGGCATGGATGTGTGTGATGTCCTTAGGTTAGTTAGGTTTAAGTACTTCTAAGTTCTAGGGGACTGTTGACCTCAGATGTTAAGTCCCACCGTGCTCAACCATTTGAACCATTTTTGAACTGTTCCTACAACAAATACATAGCGCTGTAAACAAGGACACTCAGGTTGATGCCGTGTTCTTTGACTTCAGAATGGCTTTTGATACCACATAATGAAAAATATATGAGCTTACTGAATATGAGACAAGATTTCCGACTGTACTGAAGACTTCCTTGCCGACACATTTCAACATGTCTTTTTCCACTGAATAAAATCGACAGATGAAGAAGGTAATTTCCGGGGTACCTCAAAGGAGTGTGAGAGAACCGTTACTGTTTAAAAGGTATATAAATGATCTAGTCAAAATCGATGGATGCTCTTAAAGACTGTTCTCAGATGATGCGGGTGTCTATAACTAAGTAGCGACGCCGGAGGACAGTATCGATTTGCAGAATGATCTGCAGAAGATTGATGAATGAAGCAGTCACTGGCAGTTGACCATGAACGTAAATAAATGTAGCATATTGCGCATGAATGGGAAAAGAAAATCTCTGGACAACTACACTGTCTATGAGAAACTGCTGGAAGCAGGACCTCCCATAAACTTCAAGGAGTAACTATGCAGAGTGACCTTAAACTGAATAACATCATAATAGAAATACTAGAAAATCAGATGCCACAGTGAGATTCATAGGAAGAATGTTACACATTAGATGAATAACAGGGGTAACCTTTTATTAATAAACTATCCTAAAAATTTGTTTATTTTACGTTCTGTGCAACACTTGGAAATACAGTTGACTTTCTGTAGGAAAAACGTTATCTGGTGGAAGTCATATTAATCCGACACGTCAGTATCTTGGCAGGGGTATTTTAGACCCCTTAGCGAACGCGCCGTCCATGGGATAGTTTATTTTTCTTAGTGTGAATGGCACATGACCTTGCCAAGATTACTTAAGTTTGACATTTGGGCACATCCCCACTCTTTGTTGAAACGACGCAGGTGCTAAAATTGCAATTGAGTATTGTTTTGGAGGGTAAGTATATTTATTTACGCCAAAATTGCTTTAGATGACCATATGTTTACTTAATCCACAGAGTAATTATGCAAAATACTCTTATTATTTTCCCATAACATATGTCACAAGCAAAAGAAAATCAAATGAAGTTGGAACAAGTAATCAGAATTTTGAATGAAAAGTCCTTGAAGGCCTTTAGAATTGAGCTCTTTTTGATCAGGAAAATGACAGTGAATCCGACACCGATGGTCCTCAGGATAATGAATCCGCATCTTCTAGCTTTCTTAGTAAAGATGGCCTACCGATAATATTTTTGTTGGTTGCGATAGTACTCAGTGCAGTAAAACATCGCTACCATGCAGCAGAAATGGAATATTAATATCACGAAAATTCCACCTTAACCACTAACAGGTCGTGAAACTATTACTATAAGAACGCATGGGACTATTTAATGAGGCACAAAAATGTTCCAGGAGATCATGCGTTTTACTAGTTCAGAAGGTAGGCGCATTGTTGACATCAGGAACAAATTATCAAAATATCATGCCTCAGGAAATGAATGCATTTTTGCACAGTATTCAGACAAAACAAATCAGTATTACTTCTACAGCAAAGATACGAAGAGAGGCACTGGCGGAACCTCTAAAAGTATTACAAATGATAAATTTCACACAAGTATTCCAGTTATATGGAGAGTTATTGCAGCAACAGAAAAAAAAGAAAATTCCTCCAGAAATAAAGACTTCAAATACAAGAGATGTTTCATGCTCATCACATGGCTTCTTATTAAGTCTCAGAAATTGTAAAAGATAATTTATGATATTGTATTTCATGTACGGAAATGAAGGTTACAATATCGTAACAAATACTTTATTATTCATTATTTGTCATCAACCGTGTAACAATCTGATAACATTCTTAGTAAACAGTTCTTTTATATGTTTTGAAGTAGCGGTCTTATAGACTTCTATCACACATTTTTTCAAGTCCAGCCACTCATTCATGCATTTTTTAAGAAAAGTAACTCATCCACGAAAGAAGTGGCTTACAAGGCATTTGCCCGAACGATTCTTGAGTAGTGTTCATCAGTCAGCGATCCTTCCTACTTAGAACTGATAGACGAGGTAGAGGAGATCCAGCGAAGAGCGGCATGGTGCGTTACGATATTGTTTGGCCGGGGCGAGAGCGTTACAGATATGCTCAACAAGCTCATGTGGCAGAGGCTACAAGGGAGGCGTTGAGCACTAAAGAGAAATTGGCTACTGAAATTTCGAGTTAGTATTTTCCGGGAAGAATCGGACAGCATATGACTTCCTCCTATATACATTTCACGGAATGAAAACATTCGAGAAATTTGAGCAGGTTTACCGAGGGTCAGATATGCTCAACAAACTCATGTGGCAGAGGCTACAAGGGAGGCGTTGAGCACTAAAGAGAAATTGGCTACTGAAATTTCGAGTTAGTATTTTCCGGGAAGAATCGGACAACATATGACTTCCTCCTATATACATTTCACGGAATGAAAACATTCGAGAAATTTGAGCAGGTTTACCGAGGGTCAGTCTTCCCACGCACCATTCGCAAGTGGAATAGGGCAGGGGGAATCAGTTAGTGGTAACAGAAGTACACTCCGCCGGCTTGCGGAGTATTGTGTAGATGACGCGGATATGGTGAACAGATGGCGAGTGGGGTTTTAGGAAACTTTACTTTAAAAAAAGGAAGGCTGAAATTTAATATACCGTTGAGGACGAGATCACAGAGACGGAATACAGCCTCGGATTAAGGGTGGCAAAGAAAATCATATATGCCTTTTACAAAGCAACCAAGACCCCATTCGCTTTAGGTGATTTAAGGCAATCACGGAAAACCTAAACTTTGTACACCAATAGCGATCAGAACTCTTGTACTTCCGAAAACGGGATAAAGTCTCTTACAATGCGCAACGTCACTTAGTCCCTTGAATTACGCAAGGGTGATTTTTGAACTGTAGTTACACGTTTATCTGAAGTAAATACAAATTCTAATGCTTATGAAAACATTCTGAACATTAGCATACGAGGGTTGGAACATAAATATTGACAACTATTTATTCACAACCGATACAAGATAGTTACATGTTTGCACCTGTTATTGCCCTTCAAAGTAGTCAACAGCGTTGTGTAGAACCTACTGCCAGCGATGTGGAAGGCGTAGTATACCTTTAGCACAGCCTGTTCTGTTGATGGTGCGAATGGAGCGGTTACGGCCTGTCGAATCACTGGAACAGTTTCGAAGCGAATGCCACGAAGTGGCTACTTCATCACCAAGACTTAATTCCGGGGAGTATGGTGTATGGTACAGTACTTCCCAGTCCCATCGAACGAACAGAGCTTGTGTTGTATGCGCCCACGCATTGCCGTACAAAATGATGGTTGGGTTCCGCAGAGAGTGTCACCGTTTCTTTCGCAAAGCTGGTCGTAGGTGATGCTCTAAAAACGAACAGTAATACTGTGTTTTGAGAGCCTGCCTTGAAGGAACGTAGTGCGTTAGGATAACAAAATCACAATCGTATACGTGAATCACTATAACTTTAGACCGCTCCACTCGCACTATCAACAGAACAGGCTCTGCTAACCGTGTACTACGCCTTCCACATTGCTGGCAACGGGTTCTACACAACGCTGGTGATTACTTTGAAGGAGAGTAACAGGTGCAAACATGTAACTGTTGGGAATCGGTTGTGAATAAATATTTGCCACTATTTAACTTCCAACCCTCGTATATCCCACACTGTAGCAACAGTCTGCAATCAGGCCGTTTATGGATCATCATATTTCTGTCTATACTGTACGGGCCATCACAGTTCGGCGGAAATTTCGTGCGCTGGAATGGCATCAGTCATATCTGCAACTAGCTACTAGGGTTTTCCAGAAAGTAATGCACGGCATTTTTTTCTTCAACAATTATTTATTGAACATAATGATAATTACACACACGAAAGAATAGTGTTGTATCTACACACTCTTTTTTTCACTTACTCTGCATCTCGTTCTATGGCCTTCCTCCAGAGTGAAACAAGGGCGTGTATGCCCTGTCGGTACCAATCCTTGTCCGGTGGCGGAGCCTGCGTTTCACTTTGTAAATCACTTTCTCACCGTCCTCAAAATATCTTCCACGAATGGCATCCTTTAATGGTGCAAACAAGTAGAAGCTCGCTGCAACATGTCAGGTATGACAGCCTTGGATGTCCTCCCCGACCGTTGCAAATCGTGTAGCTCCGTCGAACCACCTTCTGACGACCTCATCCTCCATGACCAGCCATTAATTATACTTCTGTCGATAGGAGATGCTCCATAGACTTTGCACAAGTTTGTGAATATTCCCTACAGTTTATTTCTCTGCAGTGAGAAATTCAATAACGGCACGTTGCCTGTAATGTACATCACATACAGACGCCATTTACAAACTGTCATGCAGCTACGATATCTGTCGAAAGTAACGGAACCTGGCGCACTCACTCAGGAGACTACACACGTAACCGTTCACATTCGTAGCATTCTTTTCGGCTGAGAAAAAAGTGAAGTGCATTATCTCCTGCGCAACCCTCGTGTAATGTCGACTGGGGGAAAGCGCGAAAGGGGATCAATTCAACCAAGAAAACTGGAAACAAATATGCCTCATTCAGGAAGAAAAGAAAGAAAGGCCTCCTTCAGCGTAGAGTAATTTATTGTGAAGGCACTTTCTGAGACTAAGTGCCGCGATAATAGCACAACAGGGTCCTGAATCCGCTAGGTACATGGATGTGTCTTTGAAATGGAAACTAAAGCTTTTGGGCACTTTTGGTTTGTAACCGTAGGCTTAGTTGCTTATATAAATGATGTGGTAGGTACCGTCTAATTACTTGTTGGTATTTGCTGACGAGTGCTTAGTTTATAGGAAAGTCACAACGCCTAAAGTTGTAGCTAAATGGATGAAGACGTACATAAGTTAGACACTTGCGGTCTGGGCTTACTGGTAGTTGTGAGCTCCCACGGCAGGCGCGTAATGGGGCCCCTTAGGGATATGGCAATAAGGGATGGGAAGAAAACCAATGTGCACTCCGTGTGCATACCGGGGGGAGTCATTCGAGATGTGGAATGGGTCCTTCCGGATGCCATGAAGGCTACAGGGTTCACCCACCTGCAAGTGGTCGCTCATGTCGGCACCAATGATGTGTGTCGCTATGGATTGGAGGAAATCCTCTCTGGCTCCAGGCTGCTATCTGATTTGGTGAAGACTGCCAGTCTCACTAGCGGGATAAAAGCGGAGCTCACCATCTGCAGCATCGTCGACAGGACTGACTGCGGATCTATGGTACAGAGCTGAGTGGAGGGTCTGAATCAGAGACTGAGAGGGTTCTGCGACCGTGTGGGCTGGAGATTCCTCGACTTGCACCATTGGGTGGTAGGTTTCGGGTTCCGCTGGATAGGACAGGAGTCCACTACACACAACAGGCGGCTACACCAGTAGCAGGGGTTGTGTGGCTTGGACTGGGCGGTTTGTTAGGTTAGATGGCCTCGGGCAAGTACAGAAAGGGCAACAGCCTCAAAGGGTGCGTGGCAAAGTCAGGACATGCGAGGACCAAGCAGCAATCGGCATTGTAATTGTAATATGTCGAAGGTGCGTTGTACCGGAACTTCGAGCGCTGATAGAAAGCACCGAAGCTGAAATCGTAATAGGTACGGGAAGCTGGCTGAAGCCAGAGATAAATTCTGCCGAAATTTTTACAAAGGCACAGACAGTGTTTAGAAAGAATACATTCCATGCAATCGGAGGTGGCGTGTTTGTCGCTGTTAGCAGTAGTTTATCTCGTTGTGAAATAGAAGTGGATAGTTCCTGTGAATTATTATGTGTGGAGGTTACACTCAACAACCGAGCTAGGTTAATAATTGGCTCCTTTTACCGACCTCCCGACTCAGCAGCATTAGTGGCGGAACAACTGAGAGAAAGTCTGGAATACATTTCACATAAATTTCCTCATCATGTTATGGTCTTAGGTAGAGATTTCAATTTACCAGATATAGACTGGGACACTCAGACGCTAAGGACGGGTGGTAGGGACAGAGCATCGAGTGACATTATACTGAGTGCACTATCCGAAAATTACCTCGAGCAATTAAACAGAGAACCGAGTTGTGGAGATAACATCTTGGACTTTACTGATAACAAACAGATCCGAACTTTTCTACTCTGTAAGCGCATAACAGGGAATCAGTGATCATAAGGGCGTTGCAGCATCCCTGAATATAGAAATAAATAGGAATGTAATAAAAGAGAGGAAGGTTTATCTGTTTAGCAGAAGTAGTAGGAGGCAGATTTCAGACTACCTAACAGATCAAAACGAAAATTTCTGTTCTGACACTGACAATGTTGAGTGTTTATGGAAAAAGTTCAAGGCAATCGTAAAATGCGTTTTAGGCAGGTACGTGCGGAGTAAAACTGCGAGGGACGGGAAAAAAAACCACCGTAGTTCATCAACAAAGTTAGAAAACTACTGCGAAAGCAAAGAGTGCTTCAACTCAAGTTTAAACGCAGCCAAAACCTCTCAGACAAACAGAAGCTAAACGACGTCAAAGTTAGCGTAAGGAGGGCTATGCGTGAAGCGTTCAGTGAATTCGAAAGTAAAATTCCATGTATCGACTTGACAGAAAATCCTAGGAAGTTCTGGTCTTACGTTAAATCAGTAAGTGGATCGAAACAGCATTTCCAGACACTCTGGGATGATAATGGGATTGAAACAGAGGATGACACACGTAAAGCTGGAATACTAAACACCTTTTTCCAAAGCTGTTTCACAGAGGAAGACCACACTGCAGTTCCTTCTCTAAATCCTCACACGAGCGAAAATATGGCTGACATCGAAATGTCCAAGGAATAGAAAAGCAACTAAAATCACTCAACAGAGGAAAGTCCACTGGATCTGACGGGATACCAATTCGATTCTACACAGAGTACGCGAAATAACTTGGCCCCCTTCTAACAGCCGTGTACCGCAAGTCTCCAGAGGAACGGAAGATTCCAAATGATTGGAAAAGAGCACAGGTAGTCCCAGTCTTCAAGAAGGGTCGTCGAGCAGATGTGCAAAACTATAGACCTATATCTCTGACTTCCATCTGTTGTAGAATTTTAGAACATGTTTTTTGCTCGCGTATCATGTCATTTCTGGAAACCCTGAATCTACTTTGTAGAAATCAACATGGATTCCGGAAACAGCGTGTGACACCCAACTTGCTTTGTATGTTCATGAGACACAGAAAATATTACATACAGGCTACCAGGAAGATGCCAGTTTCCTTGACTTCCGGAAGGCGTTCGGTACAGTTCCGCACTGTCGCCTGATAAACAAAGTAAGAGCCTACGGAATATCAGACCAGCTGTGTGGCTGAATTGAAGAGGTTTTAGCAAACAGAACGCAGCATATAGTTCTCAATGGAGAGACGTCTACAGACGTTAAAGTAACCTCTGGCGTGCCACAGAGGAGTGTTATGGGACCATTGCTTTTCACTATATATGTAAGTTACCTAGTAGATAGTGTCGGATGTTCCATTCGGCTTTTCGCGGCTGATGCTGTAGTATACAGAGAAGTTGCAGCATTAGAAAATTGCAGCGAAATGTAGGAAAATTGGCAGCGGATAGGCACTTGGTGCAGGGAGTGGCAACAGACCCTTAACATAGACAAATGTAATGTATTGCGAATACATAGAAATAAGGATCCTTTATATGATAGCGGAACAAACACTGGTAGCAGTTACTTCTGTAAAATATCTGGGAGTATGCGTACGGAACGATTTGAAGTGGAATGATCATATAAAATTAATTGTTTGTAAGGTGGGTGCGAGGGTGAGATTCACTGGGAGAGTCCTTAGAAAATGTAAACCATCAACAAAGGAGGTGGCTTACAAAACACTCGTTCGACCTATACTTGAGTGTTGCTCATCAGTGTGGGATCCGCACCAGGTCGGTTTGACAGAGGATATAGAGAAGATCTAAAGAAGAGCGGTGCGTTTCGTCACAGGGTTATTTGGTAAGCGTGATATCGTTACGGAGATGTTTAGCAAACTCAAGTGGCAGACTCTGCAAGAGAGGCGCTCTGCATCTCCGTGTAGCTTGCTGTTCAGGTTTCGAGATGGTGCGTTTCTGGATGAGGTATCGAATATATTGCTGCCTCCTACTTATGCCTCCCGAGGAGATCACGAATGTAAAATTAGAGAGATTCGAGCGCGCACGAAGGCTTTCCGGCAGTCGTTCTTCCCGCGAACCATACGCGACTGAAACAGGAAGGGGAGGTAATGACAGTGGCACGTAAAGTGCCCTCCGCCACACACCGTTGGGTGGCTTGCGGAGTATAAATGTAGATGTAGATGAACGACCACATTAATAAATGTAGCATATTGTTCACGAATAGGCAGTGAGACCAATCGCAGGATAAATTTTTGAATATAAATTACTGGAAACAGCTATAACCGTAATATACCTGGGACTACATAAAAAGCAATGACCACATAAAACTTGTCGGAGAAAAAGCAGATGGAATACCAGTACTTATGGAAGAGTTCTAAGCAAATGCAATTGAGCTACAACAAAGGTACCTTGGGAAACACTCGTTCCGCTGCTTCCTGGGGCTGCACGTTTGTATGCAGGCAAACCCTTACCGGATAGGATTAATAGAGAACACTAAGAAATCCACAGAACAGTGGCATGTTTTGTCGCAGGTTCCTTGAGTAAACGTGGAAGTGTCGCGCAAAATGCTTATCAAACTCGAACGGTAGAAAAAAATGGTGCAAATTGGTCTGAGCACTATGGGTCCTAACGTCTGAGGTTATCAGTTCCCTAGAACTTAGAACTACTTAGACCTAACTAACCTAAGGACGTCACCAGATCCATGCCCGAGGCAGGATTCGAACCTGCGACCGTAGACGACGCGCGGTTCCAGACTGTAGCGCGTAGAACCGCTCAGCTACTCCGACCGGCCGAACGGCAGACGCTACAAGAGAGACAATGTACATCATGGAAAAGTTCACAATTCGTAGAAGAGTTAGGCGACGTATTTATTGCTCCCAAATCCATCTCTAGAAATAACTTTTATGGGTTACATACTGATACAGGAAGCTTTCTGACAGTCCTTGGTCACGTGCACAGTCCCCATTTCGCTAAATAAATGGCGTAAATCACATTGGTACCGGAAGTACAACTAATCTCAAAGCGAAAAGTGAGTTCCGAGGTATAGATACAGACGTCACGTGCACGGCTAATACAGGCAGCTGCGCATATGACAGCCGCTGCCTGTCCAGGTGTATCTGGCGCTGAATGGGCACGAATATCAACCCTTTGTGCTTCTGACGATTCATGTATGAGTGAAAACTATCACCAATGGAGAATCATAACCCGTGAAGTTCGTCCTTGATATATGATGTGAGACGGAACCTAGGAAAACCGATGGTACAAAAGAGTGCTTTCATTATTCCCTCAATAAAAATCTATAACGTATAATTTAAAATTATATCAATAGATAGTGGACAAATTCATTGACGCCCTGCTGAGGTCTGAACAGGTCGGTATAGCCTGTACAGCGGAAATATATGCTTCGGGAACTGAAATGAGAATCCTTGGAAGAAAGACGAAAGCCTGCTGTAGAGAATCTCAGTTCGAAAAAGTCTGTGATCCTTTGAGACTATTGTGCTGCGAACATATTATATATCACGTAGGAATCATGAGAATAAAGTAAGAGAGAGAGAGAGACATAAAGACTGGCGACAGGAAAGGCATCCGGCCACCCCTTCGAAGTTAACCATGCCAAACCAGTATTTATAAAGCCGACCCCACCAGTCGGGATATATGCTTGGAAAGAGAGAGAGAGAGAGAGAGAGAGAGAGAGAGAGAGAGAGAGAGAGACATAAGAACACTCATTTTTGTCTCCCCCAATACGTTAATATATCAGGACAAGGCATCAATATTGTCGGTAGGAGGTACCTTCTGCTTTGAACTGTACACTGGCTTGCAGAGTGTATATGTAGATTTGTATGTGGAACAAAATATGAATCTAGTTACAGATCTCATAAGACGTTAAGTATGCGCACATGTACTCCGATTATGGGATGCTGCATTATCAAATTGTTAAGTATAGCCTGTGTCAGAAAAAAGGACTGTTTTCAAAGTGAAATGGTGTTATTGGTAACACAGAACGTTAGAAATGTTTTTCAGGTTGGTTCGCCATTTCCTGATGTGGAGCGCTTCAACGGACCTCAACGAGCTGTGGTATGTGATGGCCTTTTACAAAAACATGAATGTGTTGCCGCTGCTAGACGGGAATATCGTCGTCATTTTAACCTTAGACGCAAAGATCCCATCCCATTAGTACGTGTAATCAGGTTATGGGTGACAAACTTTGAAGCAACAGGAAGTGAACTTAACCTGAAATAGCCAAGAAGGCCCAGAAGTTGTCTCTCGCAGGAACGAATAGAGGAGGAATTACAATGAAATGAACACCTTTAGCTGCTTACAGACGTTGACATACGTCAACGGGGACACATGAAAATGTGTGCCTCAACCGGGACTCGAACCCGGGATCTCCTACTTACATGGCAGACGCTCAATCCATCTGAGCCACCGAGCACACAGAGGGTAGCGCGACTGCAGGGATTTGTCTCTGGCACGCCTCCCGCGAAACCTACATTCTCATCGTATTGTCCCCACTACATTCGTAGTATATATATATATATATATATATATATATATATATATATATATATATATATATATAAGGCTCACCGGCCACTTGCCCATCTTCTTCTTCTGTGCGAATGCGCAAACAGTGCCCGAACTCTTACGGGAATCGCCAACGTGCCGCGAGTAATGAGTGTAATGAGTATAATGGGCGGGGGCTTTACGAATGTAGTGCACGACAATACGTTGATAATGTGGGTTTCGCTGAAGGCGTGCCAGAGATAAATCCCTGTAGTCGCTCTATACTCTGTGCCCTTGGTGGCTCAGATGGATAGAGTGTCTGCCATGTAAGCAGGAGATCCCGGGTTCGAGTCCCCGTCGAGGCACACATTTTCATCTGTCCCCATTGACGTACATATCAACGCCTGTAAGCAGCTAAAGGTGTTAATTTCATTGTAATTTCATTCTAACGAGCTGCATGGTCACCGATGGTACCTGTTCTTTCGGACATGTCCGAAAGAACAGATACCATCTTAGTATATATGAACAGAGGATGTGCAAAATGTTGTAATGCGCAATCTAAAGCGCTCCGTGAGACTAACTGCAGCAGTATGGAAATGTTGAATCGTAGTGCGCGGAGCTTTACGGAAAAATGTAAAGTGGCAGCCGTATAAGATAGAGGTTGTGCAACAGTTAAATGAAAGTAATTACTAAAAGCGTATGACCCTGTCTGTTGAATCTTTGACTAAAATTAGGGACAATAAAGGTGTTTCAGATTTGCTATGAATGAGTGATGAAGGACATCTGCATCTCAGTGGTTACTTCAAGATACAAAACTGCCTTTACTGCTGCGGAGATAATCCTCACGAACTCCATCTGTTATATACTCTGATCAACACCCACGTGACAATAAAAGTTGCTTTATTAGGTGTAGCCAGGACACCACTTAATTTTACAACGGATAACCTTCTTTAGAAAATAAAGAGGCTTTTCTCCTGGCCAAAAATTTAGTATAAAAACACGAATATACAGCCTTAATAAAATTGACTTTTATAACTGAACTGATTTTACGTTCCTTGGCAGTGCTCTCTCGATGCTCTCCAACGGATGCCGTGGAGTTAGACGGGCGCCGCTTCCGGTTCGAAGACTGGCGTATTGGAGACGGGCACCTAGTCGATCCGGCTGCGACGATGTTTCCTCCTGGCGGCGGGTAGAAAGACGTCTGTTTCATTTCCTGCCGGCTATTTAACCCGGCGGCCCTAGTCTTCCTCCGCAGATTCTGTCGTGAGGATCGGCGGCCGTTGGAGCTACTCGAATGGCGGATGGTGATGTCATCGTATTAGCACCCGCGTCGGAAAAAGGGGTCACGCGCCGTGCGTATTCCGCGGCTGCTTTCATGTTTGGCGGGAATAGAGAGCCTGTATAGGGAGAGGGTGGCCAACCGGACGATACGGCGGTCATTTTTCTGCCAAACTGCGGGCGGGACTTTTGAATGGCCAGTAGTGGAGTAGTGGGGTACGCACTCACCGAATCAAAAGCACAAGACAATATGGCGAAATCATTCGTTAAATGCCTTTGTTTATAAGAATGTGTTATAATTATTTTCACACAGCCAATTTACAGGTCTGTTTCCAAATTTAACTATGTATATTGCAAGTTGTTTTATATGTAGTAAAAAGCAAAAACAACTTACTTCGCATAGATAAGAGTACTTGGTTGGTTTCCACAAGGATCCTGTTTGATTTATGTTAGCCCTGTTGATTGCGACTGCCCACTGCTTTCGTCTTCCTTCATTGCGTGGAAATGCTAACATGCGAAATCCACGTTTGCCTCTATTGGAACAACCAAATGCAGCACAACCTGGCATCGTTTACGAACGTCTGCAGAACGAACTACAGATGTCAAAAACAATACTGTACTCTTACTAACGTGTTTGCTTCAAACATGTAGGCCTACCGACTTCATCACCAAACGCTTCATTATTTCAACTCGTATTTAAGATCGCAAACGCTAATTACGTACTAAAAACGATATACAACTAAACGGTACATGCATGCACAACGCATAACAAGTCTCTGAATAATTCAAATACCTTTTAATCGTTTCCAAAAGTCCTCTGAACTTCAATTCAACTTCAAAGCACGGCGAACATAGGAAGCGCGATAGACGTTTGGCGCCATTTTTCCTGCCAAAGCTAATCTACCAATCACGGGCAACTTCACGTATGGCCACTCTATCTCTCTAGGCGGGAAACGCCTCTAGTGCTGGCTAGCGTAACGCGCCGGAACTACGTTGAAGATGCGGCTTATTCTGCAGCGGTAGCCGCCCGTTTTTTTTGCGTGGCTGTGCGGGCCACAGCAACATCAACGCACCTTAAATAGCCAGAAGTAATGGTGCTGTCTCTTCAGTGAGCTTATTCGGTCCTTTCTTTTTGGAGGATGAACATGAATGAGCAACCACAGTCACTTCTCAGCGGTATGTTACATCGTTGGCACATTCCTCGAACATGAACTTGAAAAGTTTTCTGCAAATGAGTATCGGTTTCAGCAAGATGATGCTACGACTCATTGTACTCAAATCAGTCGGCATACTGTTCGGTAACCACATCATTTCAAGGAATGGAGACGTTTGGTGTCCTCCCTGATCTCCGGACATCCCGAAACGTGATTATTTTGCAAGACTACACTGGACTTGAGTTGTGTTTTGGAAGGCGACAGCCAAATATGGGTTACCGTCTTGACAGCAATCACTTTAACTAGTAAGGCTTCCACTTGACTACCTGCCCCATGTGTCTGCTAGACTGATTTCCCCTTAGACTGTGTTTGTTGTTGACAGCCTGTGTTAGAGGTTATTATCTTTATCAGAATCCAAATGAACTTGAATGCTGAAATAATATTAATGAAATGGTGACCCTGTCATTATTTTAGCCAACTGCTGGTGGGCGAGTAGTATATCGACACGGGATTGATGTTTTATGAAGGTTATGGCACAAGTTTATTCATTATAAAATTGGACAAAACTATTGATGTTAAGCGTGATGACAAAATAAGACATGAAAATCTGGCAGCACAAATATGCTTCAAACAGTTCACATTTTTCTAGGTTGGGAAAGACTAAGATCTATCTGACCGAACTATTTACTATGGCTCAGAATGTGGTTAACGCAATCTGAAATTATCTAACACTGAATAGACTTTGATAGACTTATTCTACACAGAAGTTATATTACATTGTTGTTGTTGTTGTGGTCTTCAGTCCAGAGACTGATTTGATGCAGCTCTCCATGCTACTCTATCCTATGCAAGCTTCTTCATCTCCCAGTACCTACTGCAACCTATATCCTTCTGAATCTGTTTAGTGCATTCATCTCTTGGTCTCCCTCTACGGTTTTTTCTCCTCGCTGCCCTCAAATACTAAATTGGTGATCCCTTGATGCCTCAGAATATGTCCTACCAACCGATCACTTCTTCTAGTCAAGTTGTGTCACAAATTTCTCTTCTCCCCAATTCTATTCAATACCTCCTCATCAGCTATGAGATCTACCCATCTAATCTTCAGCATTCTTCTGCAGCGCCACATTTTGAAAGCTTCTGTTCTCTTTTTGTCTAAAGTATTTATCATCCACGTTTCACTTTCATACATAGCTTCACTCCATACAAATACTTTTAGAAAATTTTTCCTGACACTTAAATCTATACTCGATGTTAACAAATTTCTCTTCTTCAGAAACACTTTCCTTGCCATTGCCAGTCTACATTTTATATCCTCTCTACTTCTACCATTATCAGTTATTTTGCTCCCCAAATAGCAAAACTCCTTTACTACAACCTTCTCTGACTCCCTTCCCAACCACTGCTTCCCTTTCATGGCCCTCAACTCTTATAACTGCTATCTGGCTTCTGTACAAATTGTAAATAGCCTTTCGCTCCCTGTATTTTACTCCTGCCACCTCTAGTTGTGCAGCTGAAAACATCTGACGAGTCCTGTTTGCGGCTATCTCTTAGACAGATTGCAATTACTCTCTAATGGAGCCCTGTAATCTTCGCCGGTTCCAGCGTGTGAAATTCCCACTCACTGGTCATACCATGGACCAATTTGACCCACTTATACTGCAGTGAGCACAAGGAGATCGAACGTAAAGGTGAAAGAATTATCAAGAATAAGACTGCTCTCAGCGCAGCGAGTTGTCCGAGATGACTGAGGTCCAAACTGTCAGTACAGCTAAGTCCTCATCAGAGGCTCCACAGTCACGAACAGTGTCAGTGCGACGTCACTCTCAGGACAAGTGTCCCAAGTGCAACCCATTCATAACAGAAGTAAGACCAGACCCACTCCAGACTGAAGTCTGTATCGGAAGACCCACTCCAGGCCAGAGTATGAATTGGAAGACCAAGTTCCTCCTCTCCTCACCTTCCAATAAAGTTCAGTAAACTTCAGAAAAGCACTCCCACAACCGCCACCACAAGGGTTTCGTGCCAATCAAAAGCTCCATACCTCCTATCTAACTCGTCTGCTCTGCTCATTCACCAGTCCTAATCAAAGTTAACAATATTCTGCTTTTCCCAGGAGAAGCAACTAATCTCTGACCAGCAGATTCCCGCGCAGAGGGGAAGAGCCGTTGTGCTCTCAACTTGTTTTTTTTTTTTTTTTTTTTTTCCACGGCCGCCTTAAACCGCGTGTCTTGAGTTTCTGTATAGCTCTAAAGTGAACAACACATTTATCATACAGATCAATATCTGGACGGCCTGAACGTCACGCATGTCCAACCAGAGGACCCAGCTAACTAAGAGAAGTGCTTTCGTACCCCCACATAGATTATTTCAGCGCCACAATACGTGTTGCGTTACTTCTAAAATTGTTTTGAAGGCCTGTGACTTCCCAAAAATGTCTGCAGGCGGAGGGATTACACCACCTGATTGCTCCCTCCATAGCGTCTGGTCTCTTCACAAATGGCGTTTGTGATACTGTCGTAACGCATTGACCTGGCAACATGGATTTCCCTCGCGCCCTTATCCCTGCTGTGCCTAGAGGCGCCTAACAGGTAGGCATAGGTAGGCAGATTTCCGGCTCTATAACCGAGCGCATCGTCTGCACACCGGTGCGAAAAGTTCTTGGGCCCGACATCATGTCCCCAGTAAGTGCTTCGAGACGTTCTTTGCCCTAACAGGTCCAAGTGGCTGTCAAGCCCCAAACGACCATTAGTAGATATACTGCTGAATAACCTAACTATCTGCTTGTTTTCAACTCCAGAAAATACTATTCGAAGGATAGCCACCATTAAGATCCTGCATGCATTAACAAGTTACAGGGGTTGCCCAGAAAGTAATGCTCCGCATATTTCCCTCAACAATTCTTTATTGAACCTAATTTGAATTTCACACACGAAAGAATGGTGTTTTATCTACATATCCTATTTTTCCACGTAGTCTCCATGCAGTCCCTTGGCCTTCCTCCAGTACGAAACAAGGGCGTGTATACCCTGTCGATACCAATCCTTGTCCTGGCGGCGGAACCAGTGCTTCACTGTGTGAATTACGTCCTGATCGTCTTCAAAGTGTCTTCCACGAATGGCACCGTTCAATGGCTGATACAAGTAGAAGTGCGATGGGGCTAGGTCAGGGCTGTATGGTGGATGGGGTACCACTGTCCTACCCTGTTTCCCGATGTGTTCAGCCGTCCTCAGACTTGTGTGGGGCCGAATGTTATTGTGTTGCAGCAAAACACCTCCTGGGTTGATGTGGTGCCGAAGTCGCCGGAAGCGCGTCTTGAGTTTTGTTATTGCTTTGACATATGCTTCTGAATTGTGGTACCACCTCATGGCATCACATCAATGAGAATCACACTTTCACAGTCCCACAACACGGAGACCATTACCTTACTGGTGGAAGCAGTTGATTTGAATTTTTTCTTCTATAGAGAGTGGGAATGGCACCATTCCATTGACTGTAGTTTTATTTCGGGCTCAAAATGGTGAACCCAGGTTTCATCACCTGCCACAGTCCAGGACAAGAAGGCCTCCACTTCAGCTTCAAAATGTTGCAACAAATAAAGACAAAAGTTTTTTATCTGTGCGACTTGTGATCCACTGTTAAACACCGCGGGGTCTCTCGGAAGTGACGGATATTTGGTGGGCTCACACTGGAGACTTCAAATAATACGTACGTAAGTAACGTTTCTCATTTGTAGCACTGTTTTCGTCTGAGAAACAAAATGCATTGCATTACTTTCTGGGCAACCCTTGTACATGCAGCTCATGCTGACAACTTCCTGTCGTGTCACTATAACGATGTCCTGGGCGTAAAATCAAAATGTGATATGGAGAATAGTGAGAAAGTGATTCGTCCTCTCTCTAATTCCTTGAGGAATGGCAAAACACAGGATGTATGCTAGACGTCTGCACACAATTGCGGAACTAAAACACACCATTCGTGCAGAAATCAGAAACATTCCTGTACAGATGCTTGAACATTCTGTGAATCATTTACATCAGAAACATAGTATGTGTAATGGCAATACACAGGAGTGTCGGTGATGTGTTTGGAAATATTTTACAGTAAAGTCCTCGACCTGTTCTGCTATATCCAAAGCAGTTCGTTTTTCTGCCACACCATGTGCATGCATCTGTGTTCTGATTATGGAATGTTTTTGTATGAAAATGACTAACATTCAGAGTACCGTCGTGAAGCGTAAGACCCTTACTGCTGTGTCTGGGCAACAAGCATTCCTCTTGCCACCTTCCATATTAAGTATGTAGATTTCTGTTCCTGATATGGAACGTAATCAACCATCCAGATCCAGCGCTTAGTAGACCACCCACAGTGTTGATACGTCTACAGACGCTGCCCTGCTGCCTGTATTCACACGCGGAGGTCACGGCAGAGTTCTTCTCTCCCCTGTGCTGCTGGCTTCTCTAAGCGTCTGGTCACGTTGCGCAGCGAATAAGCCGCGGCTGGCTCTACTTCGGCTCCGGCGATACGACTCAGCTGGCGCGGTGGGATTTTATTCTGCCCGCGGCCTTTCAGGTTTAGATTTTATGCGACCCTTACTGCGATAGTCCCGTGTACTGTGGAGCAGTACCTTCGTAAAGAAAGAAGAAGAAGTCGTCTTCTTAGGTGAAGAATTTCGTTACATTGCTATATATTCTGTTAAAGTCGTATCCTGAGAGGGCCTAAAGTGATAAACCAACACATCTGGCGTATAGGTTTCTTATTAGTTGCCAAAAATACTAACTAATTAAGTCGCAGTGAAGTATTAGATCTTCGATAGACTGTAAATTTTATTTCTTGTATCCTGGATATGCGATTTCATTGAAGTGTATAAATCATTTAAAATGATACTGTTCTGCTAATGTTCATTATTTACTAGTTTTCACCTTAATAATTCATTTACAAGTAATAAATGAAATACATCCACAAATACGATTGTGCGCAAACGCATTAGCCATTCAGAAATAAAGGTTTTAATGTGTGCTTTGTGTTTTTGGTCATAAGAGTAGGTTTGAAACTTCATTTCGAGAGCTCTTAACCATTGTTGTGTCTCTAATACATTAGAAATAAGAGCCGTTTGTAGCTAGAGTTTTATTCACTGTAGTATGATGTCATTGTTGCTGTTTTTGTTCTCGTTGTTGTGTCTTTATTCTGAACACTAGGTTGATGCAGCTCTCCACACTAGACCCTCAAGAGGAAAGAGATCTGTAAAACTACTGTAGGTTACCGTTGTATACTACGGCAGTTTAACTCTTAGCTTTGGTCAGTTAAGACCTTAAACGCGTTTGCCGTACATTAAGTGTGCTGCATATCTGTGTGTCGTTACCTCAGTTTGATCACTTTGTTTGCATATGCCATCAGTGTCTTATTAGGTTCCCTTAGAAATCGTAAGCAGTGAATCGTCTACAAAGTGAGTGAACAAATATAAAGGGCCTTGTAACCTACTGAACATTTTTGTTATAAACAATTACTCTCCTGTCTGTTACTTTTTATAAACATTATTAATAGAAAAATTGAAACTGTCATTGTTTAATTCAGATTTTATTCTGAAATTATTGATTTGTAACATGAAACAAAGGGATGTTGTAGTAAAGATAAAATACCACACAACTTCATTATATTGCGCTAGAAAAAAAGATAGAATGAAAAATAAACGCAAAACAGAAATACATCAAATGTCGCTTCAGTGCTTCGTGCAGTTTATATAAAACAAATTTGTGTTATTCACTAATATTTTTGACACTTACCAGTAATAAGAGAAAACTCTTGCCTTTTGTCGTGATGAAGAACATTGTATAGAGTAAAAAATAACAATAACTATAAATATTTCTTCTTATTGTGCATGTAAACTGTACTCACATCAAAAGTAATTGCTTTGGTGACACCAAAGCGCTGAAGTAAGGCAATCAACAAATTTTTATTACTTGTAAAATGCAATTAATATTGTGTAAAGATATAAAATACACAATGGGCTAACACTGAACAATGTGCGTTTGTAGGTATGTGAAAAACAAACAAAACACGAAGAGAAGTCGTCAGCTCCCAGTTTCTCCTTCACACATTCAGTTACGTTTCTTTCCCTGCCAATGCTACCAGTAGTACCGATAATTCTACCATATACTACGTTCTTTACGTACTGTGTCAAAACTACCGAACCGTAGCTCTGGTAGACTGCAGCTCAACGTGGAAGTAGGATCATCTCTGGGCAACTATATATATTTCAACCTGCTCCCTGCAGTCAACAATTATGTTCTATTTAAAACTTTTATTCACTACACCGCCCTCCAGTACGAAATTGACTATTCCTTAATGCTTCCGGACATATTACATGAATCGCTTCCTTATCTGCTTCAAATTGTGCCATAAATGTCTTTTCATCCAAATTAAGTTCAGTATCTCATCACTAGTTATGCGATGTACCCATCCACTCGTCAGAATTCTCCCATAGCACCACACTCCGAAAGCCTCTATTGCCATCTAGTACGAAATGCATCGAGGTCCACACTTCACATTCGTACAACGCTACACGCCAGGCAATTATTTTCAGAAAAGACGTATTAGCATTTAAATTTATAATAGCACTTAATGATAGCAAATTTGTCTTTCCAGGATATTATTTATTATTGTTGCCAGTCTGCGTTTTATGTCCCCTCTACATTAGCCATCGTCAGTCATTCTGTTGCCCAAAAGAGCAAAACTCAGCTACTTCTTTTAGTACCTCATTTTCCCTCAGCATCGTCTCATTTAAGTATATTATATTCCGTTCGTTTCACCTGAGAATATCGTTTTACCTACGTTGATTGTCAGATTATAACATCCCTGTATGACACTATTTACGCTGCTTACTGATCTGCGAAATCGTCTGCCGTCTCTGACAGAACTGCGAAGTCTTCGCAAAACTAAAAATCTTTATTTCTTCACCTTGAGCGATAATTTCCTTTTAAAATATCTCCTTGGTTACCTCAACTTCGAGATAAAAGTACAGAGTGAATAAGAGGCTATAACTCTATCTTACTTCCTTCTCAGCTGCTACTTTCCTTCCGTATTTAGATTATCATACCAGTATTATGGTTTCTTTGTAAACTGTAT
Source organism: Schistocerca gregaria (assembly GCF_023897955.1). NCBI lineage: Eukaryota > Metazoa > Arthropoda > Insecta > Orthoptera > Acrididae > Schistocerca > Schistocerca gregaria. The sequence goes on from NC_064931.1 coordinate 716,119,279, forward strand.
GTAACCTTCCGCTCTCTCTATTTTATGCTGCTACCTTGAGAATTTTAATGAGTTTGTTCCAGTCAAAAATATAAAAACATTTTTCTGGAATACTGTAAACGTATGTTTACCTTCCTACAAACCCCTCTTCTGATAAAAGTCTCATTTGTTCTTCCTAATTTCCTCATGAAGCCAAACTCATCTTACTCGAGATCGACTTCTACCAGTTAAGAGTGGATTTCTATCACAGAGTGACCAGGCCACTAGTTTACATCACAAACACGATTTTGGATACAATTTATATCACAACGTACACATGAACAAAAATATTGAGCACAGTGAATCTACATTTTAAACAGAAATCTGTAACCTAATATCATTGTACGTATACGTGACTATTAAGCTACATTTTAAAAAACAAGTAGTTGGTGATATTAAGAACGTGTACGCGATCTGTTGACACTGAATTGCCACTTCAGTTTTACTTCGATCTTAACCGCGTCGTTGCTTTTTACTGTGCATGGTGACCAGCTGGCACAACGGTCATTGCTCTATTGGTGACGTACTAATGCCAGTCGCTTACCTCTTCTTACCACTGACTTCTGGATTAAATGGCAGACGTGTAAATACATCGTGTGAACGACGTTGTTGTGAGATTGATCAGAGTGGTATTTTGTTGTTATTATGAAGACCGCAATACAGCCGGTGGGTGGATACTGATCTTTGACCCTTGTTACCTACATGCAGACACAGAGGCAAAAACATGACACCATGATACCTTTCCCACCTCCCAAATCAAATCACCTCCAATCCCCTTATCCCCTCCCCTCCCTCTGTCTTTTAACCCCCTACTCCTCCTCCCTTCCACCTTCTCAAGCCACACCCGTTTCTTTGAAACTAGGCCAGCCATATACACTCCTGGAAATTGAAATAAGAACACCGTGAATTCATTGTCCCAGGAAGGGGAAACTTTATTGACACATTCCTGGGGTCAGATACATCACATCATCACACTGACAGAACCACAGGCACATAGACACAGGCAACAGAGCATGCACAATGTCGGCACTAGTACAGTGTATATCCACCTTTCGCAGCAATGCAGGCTGCTATTCTCCCATGGAGACGATCGTAGAGATGCTGGATGTGGTCCTGTGGAACGGCTTGCCATGACATTTCCACCTGGCGCCTCAGCTGGACCAGCGTTCGTGCTGGACGTGCAGACCGCGTGAGACGACGCTTCATCCAGTCCCAAACATGCTCAATGGGGGACAGATCCGGAGATCTTGCTGGCCAGGGTAGTTGACTTACACCTTCTAGAGCACGTTGGGTGGCACGGGATACATGCGGACGTGCACTGTCCTGTTGGAACAGCAAGTTCCCTTGCCGGTCTAGGAATGGTAGAACGATGGGTTCGATGACGGTTTGGATGTACCGTGCACTATTCAGTGTCCCCTCGACGATCACCAGAGGTGTACGGCCAGTGTAGGAGATCGCTCCCCACACCATGATGCCGGGTGTTGGCCCTGTGTGCCTCGGTCGTATGCAGTCCTGATTGTGGCGCTCACCTGCACGGCGCCAAACACGCATACGACCATCATTGGCACCAAGGCAGAAGCGACTCTCATCGCTGAAGACGACGCGTCTCCATTCGTCCCTCCATTCACGCCTGTCGCGACACCACTGGAGGCGGGCTGCACGATGTTGGGGCGTGAGCGGAAGACGGCCTAACGGTGTGCGGGACCGTAGCCCAGCTTCATGGAGACGGTTGCGAATGGTCCTCGCCGATACCCCAGGAGCAACAGTGTCCCTAATTTGCTGGGAAGTGGCGGTGCGGTCCCCTACGGCACTGCGTAGGATCCTACGGTCTTGGCGTGCATCCGTGCGTCGCTGCGGTCCGGTCCCAGGTCGACGGGCACGTGCACCTTTCGCCGACCACTGGCGACAACATCGATGTACTATGGAGACCGCACACCCCACGTGTTGAGCAATTCGGCGGTACGTCCACCCGGCCTCCCGCATGCCCACTATACGCCCTCGCTCAAAGTCCGTCAACTGCACATACGGTTCACGTCAACGCTGTCGCGGCATGCTACCAGTGTTAAAGACTGCGATGGAGCTCCGTATGCCACGGCAAACTGGCTGACACTGACGGCGGCGGTGCACAAATGCTGCGCAGCTAGCGCCATTCGACGGCCAACACCGCGGTTCCTGGTGTGTCCGCTGTGCCGTGCGTGTGATCATTGCTTGTACAGCCCTCTCGCAGTGTCCGGAGCAAGTATGGTGGGTCTGACACACCGGTGTCAATGTGTTCTTTTTTCCATTTCCAGGAGTGTGGTTTCTAAGTTAACATACGTATTTGGCTCCTCCAATGACACCCCAATATTTTATGGTCAAATCATATTTTCCAACTCCTTCTTAAGCCAATCAGACCACACAACGTTCTTCTAAATAGGGGTCAGAGAGCTTCTAAGCCATTTGTGTTACATTCTCATTGGCTGTTACATATTTTAGTGCGATAAAAATAAAACACGTAATGAGACAGCTCCCCACAGCAAAAATGGCTTCGGGGGCTTGACTTCCAGGATGATGATGACAACTGTGTAGTAACTGTTGGCCTGTCTGTTTCAAACAGGCATGATACGTATAGTTAACAAGATATGTAGCTCATAATATATTATGGAAGTTTCTGGCTACATTGTAATATAAACTGCATCTCTCCTACATTTATAGCCAGTGTCTTACAGTAACATTTTAACTATCATAAAAAGTCTACAATACTTAATTTAGAATTTGAGTCGCTACTACAATTACTACTATTCTACATCGGCAACATTTAGATTAGAAATTCAGGACATTATATTATCACCACATGTAGGCTAGAAATTCAGCACATTACATCCACAACAGGTACATTACTGCTAAATCAATTTTATACTGTCCACACATAACAGTGTTCACTTCCTCATCGAATTCGAAGAGTTTATCATCTTTTGCCAATAATGCTGATTTACTATGCTGTATAGTGGTAGCTGTATGTGACTAGGACCGAATTATGTATTGAAATCCTTAACTGCACAGTTTCTGACCGTCTAATATCGATCGATGTATTCATTATCCACTTTTTTCAGTTCTGAGTGCGAACATTTGCACTCTACGTCATTTGAATTATTTAATAATCTCCCGTGATAATTAATCTTTCATTAAACTCATTTAGTTGTTATTTACACATCACATTTAATAAAATACCCCATCCCCCTTAACATTTGCATCCAGGATAGTATTATTTCTATCCAGGATGCACCCCGTGAAGTTGATGCAATGTCCCATAGTGGGAAGGTGCTTGAAAAAAACAAAAATGTGCTCAGGTAGCATTTAAAAATGGAAGATTATTTTTACAGGAAAGCAAACAAGAAAACAAGAAGAACAGAAAGCAGATTCTCCATGAAAGGAACATGAGAGATCGTCCTGATTTAAGAGAAGAATTGGTACTATTTGAATACAGTTCCACGAAAGTGCGAGAAGAAGCACACTGCTTGTCACTGTAGATGACTCAACAAGGTCAGAATCTGCTGCGGTCACAACCGGTAGTGGTACTGGTGTAGTCCTGATGCGCGGTATCAAAGACTCGTCGGCTCACTCGGATTCGCGGTCGGTTTCAGACTCGGCGTCAGACTCCAGAGAGCGCAGGCAGCGGTCCTATAAAGGAGGCCTGGCGTATGGATATCAGAAATTGGCCGACGTCATGTGGCTTCGCGGATGCGAAATAGTGCCGGCTGTGTACGGTGATCGTAGTGTCCTCGTTACTGCAGCGGCTGTGGCAGTGAAGTTGAGCAGGGCCAGCTGCTGCCGCCTGGCAGGACTGCAACCCGCAGGGCATTTCTGTGTGGCGTGTGTGCTGGGTCGTCAGGCTCCAGCCATACACGTCCCTATTCGCTGCGAAAACATTAAGTGAAACACCGCAAATATTTCATTGAAGTAGTTAGTGATATATTAAGCTATCCTTGTCTAAGTTGTACATTTTAACATATGTTGCCTCAAATTTCTTCAGCATATACCCATAAAGGAAATCTGTGGGGTTGTTAGATCCCCCATCGGGCGCCTCTCCAAGCTTACCAAATATGCGTGGTACTGGTGAAATGAAATAACCATGATGGACTAAATAATAACTTAGGTTTAAGCCCATCGGTGTATGCTTTGGCATCCAGCTGCTAGTGGTCAGCGTCTGTTCACCAAGTTGATGGGGATGCTACAAGTATCGATGAGTGTGATGTCCTTAGGTTAGTTAGGTTTAAGTAGTTCTGAATTCTAGGGGACTGATTACCTCAGATGTTAAGTTCCATAGTGCTCAGAACCATTTGAACAATTTGCTACAAATATGTCTTGATCTCAGCAACCAAGTCTTTAACATTTGTGATCTAGAAAAGAAATCACTACAGTCACCTTCCATTTGAAAAAAATCTTGGTGGACAACAGGAAAAATATCCCCTACCCCAGGCTCCATTAAATATACTGGGCTTCCCTGATTATTGTATTCTGGGGAACCAGGAACATAATGAGAAGGAGAAGAATCGGAGCTTCTCGAAATCTTTTCGGAAACACTGTATTGGCACGCTCAACACAAATACGCTGGTCCAGATAGGCAAACTCAAACAGCTTACGGATGTTCTGGAAAAATTTGACATCTAAATCCTCGCAACACAAGAGACACTGTTCACAGACGAAAACCAGTTCTACACAGAAAACTACAGGATATACAAAGGAAAACCTCCTGTCAGAAGAAGAACACCGACAATGTTTGTCACAGGATTTGAAGTTCAGAAATCAATCATAGACAGCATTCTATATTCCAGTACGGTATCAGAAAGAATGTCTACGACAACTTTCAAATCAGGAAACAAAATATATATTGTCATCAATGCACTGAAAGGGTACAGTACCGCCCGACATTGGAAATAGTACAACATTCTTCGCTATTCTTGTCAGAACAACATATTTTTTGTAATAATAACTCAATTTCACTTAATACACCGAAGCCGGATACCAGTGTAGGAAAGAATGACAATTTATTTATTTAATTGATCACATGTGCACTCCCACAAAATAAATCCCTACACCCAATGTGGTGAGATCTGTCAAATGAATGAATGTATGGTCGTCTGCAGATAGTGAAGGTGCAATATATGATCATCTTTGAGACGGTCCTTTGGTCACCTTTGGTGGAACCAAAGAGATGAAATTTACCTGAGCTTTGAGCGCCTGGAATGTGGCTGACCAATACGGTAGCAAGGTGCTCCCCCACTTCGACAGAGGTGCGAGCTGACCTGAAGAACGGACGATTTTCAGCACTCTGGCGATGGATCTTGCGTTGGTAAGACCTGTCTTAGGTGTGCTCCGTAAAGACATAAGAGTGGAGAGAATGGTATGCATGTGGAATACTTAAGAGTAGTTTGGAATAATAATTTCTCTATTTCAGGAACTTTTGTGGGGAGAATTAAATGTCAGGCAGGTAATATTAAGGGGATCCTAGTAATCTTTGGAATTGACCAACGGTCACAATGAAACCACGTGTGGCAATAAGTTGAAATACTTCCGAGTGCTTACGTTAAGCTGAATCACTGGCGTGTGTACTATAAGTTGGAAATATTTAGGAAATGGCGTGTGCACCACTTGAAATTAGAGACGAGTACTTCCACGTGGTGAGAACTGTGTGAGTCTCAATCTGTGTATGAGACAAAGGATATAGAGAAGTACTCGTCCATGGTGTCAGTTGAGGCCTCGCGTGTGTAACGAATATGTTCTTAATATTACTTTGCGTGTTATGTTTCCTTGTGACGCTTGATTCAAACTATAATACTCTGAGAGTGAAGCAAGGTGAGTCAGCCGTCTATCCAGCAACGCCACTTGGCTTGCATTGCACAGGAAGACGTGCATATATCCTCCAGAGTTCATAGTATGAAAGAAAAGTTACGAAGTGGGGCAGTGTAGTGTGAATCTGGGATGAATACTAATTGAAGTGGGAAAGCTGAAAGTGATGTGAGTATAAGGTTGTGGCTATTCCTTGTGTTGTAATCCATGTTGCGAGTGTGGTGTATTTCATGTAATTTAAGTATGTGTGGTCTGCATGGGAGAGTAGCAAGATAGTTTCAAAGGCAGTGGGTTATGCATGTTCCTTTTTGTAGCGCTCGGTCTGGAGGAAATTTTCATTATGATGGGTGTGAGAGTCGAAGTGTGAGATATAGCAAAAGATCCACCATCCAATCCAGAAAGTGCACTGTAGGGTTAGATAATTACGAGACCATAAGACAGGGAATCACCATTGTAAAGCCATGCCAATTGGGTGGAGTTTCTCATGTGTAATTGTTGTAGAAAATGTAATGGTGTGTTTAGGTTATAGAATTCATCGGAATAAATATAGTGAAAAGAAAAAGATTGGTGGCCTTTTCCTTCGAATAGTATGTTGTCATGATATCCAGAATTTATAATGTGTGCGCCATTCATATTCATTGCGATGACCACGTGTTGATCAAAGCCGTTGGGTATGATAGAAAATGTGGTATTGCCAGTGCGTAGTGAACAGTCAAAGTTGTGTAAATTACTAATAGTCAGATGTGCGTTATGCGTTTCCGTTGCGTAATATTCAAACAGGAGAATAAATTGTAATTTAATTGTGAGTACTAGAGCTCATGTTACTCGATAAATAACAATGAATCCACTCGCTTGGCAGACCACTCATCTTGCAGGCCTCACTGCTTGATGCCACAGTATGAGCAAGGCATGTGGGTGCCTCTCAGCACATGCAACCACAAACAATCTCAACAGAAAGGAACCACAAGAAATCGAAGACTTTTCTGAGGAGAAGGAAGAAATAACAAACAAAATACTAGAAACTCTTGTTAAAGCCTTATTAGGAGACTGCAATGCGCAACTACGTAAGGAGAAGAAGTACAAACAAATCAAAAGCCCATACACAGCTCACAAACTCACCAACAACAATGGGGAAAATCCCATAATTTACTGTAAAAATCTTAGCTTAATAATTATATCAACGCAGTTTCAAGCGCAAAATGAAAACTCACAACATGGAAAACGTCCAAAAACGTATGCTGAGAATGTAAAATGGATCACGAAGCCATCATAAGCAAAAATGAAACCGAAATTCTCAATGTGAGAACACGCAAAGGATTCTTAGAGTCCGACCATCACTTGCTACATTAAGATTTAGGCCAATCCCAAGAAACAGTAAGACAACACATAAAAAAAGTATAAGACCGGATCCATAATACCTGAAGATAAAGAAAGATAAAATTATTGAAGATATTAATCAAAATTCAACAGAAAATTGGGCAGATCTCGCGAAGACAAGTCAGAACGCAATGCGTTGAGGTCAACCGCCTAGGGAACGGAAACATACATGGTTCAACGCAGCATGCAATCAGACCATTAAACATAAGATTCTCGCCTAGAAAAAGTTTAGCAGCACCAGTCCAAAAGAGACATGGCAATATTTCCACAAAGTCCAGAATCCTCGAAAGATATTAGAAGAGTGAAAACGAAGTACGACAAAAACGGACTAAATGAAATATAGGAAGACTTCAAGAGAAATAACACAAGAAATATCTAAAAAATTTCGGGAAAATATAAAGGGCTATTAGCCTCCGAATATTTGCTTCAAAAGAACAGCCCGATCTCTAGAAACCAATACTAAAGAAAACTCCAAAATTCTTAAAAATTATTTTGGTAAACTCCTTAAGGGGGACGTTGATGAAATTGACCAAAAATGTCAATTTACGATTAATTTTTTATTTGTTAGTACAATTCGTGGACAATAAGTTCGCAAAGTTTCAATGTTGACATCGCATCCGAAGAGCCTAAAAATTAATTAGAAGTGTGACACGGCCTCGCTGCCACGCCCATGTTTTGAAGCAGCACTTCAATATCAGCTCTGTGAACAACTTTTCTTTGTATTACTTTCAACCAAATGTGCGTGGGGTATATCTAGAAGGCCGTTTTATAGATAATCTTTGACTCTGTTCTGTATATTATAAACAATAACAAACTAGGTACACTGTTTATGACGAAGCAATTCTTTTTTTTGCTTTGTGATACTGACGGGTATTTATACAAGTCTTCGATTCCTTCTGTATTCAGTTATACCAACGCAAAGAGTTTATAAAAACTTGATAGACTGCGTTTGAATGAGTTAGTGAATGGAAGACGTGAGAAACAACGACAAACCAGCAATGAGGCTACGTCCGAAGTGAGAACATCTTCTGAAAACTCGTCTCCTAGCAGCTCCAAGCAAAAAATTGGTGAGGTGAATAGTACATACTACAGTGATGAATCTCGGTAAACTGGATTTAAATTAATTGACCTTGAATTATTGATTGCAGCAGTGAAATTTTCTTGTGTTTGTGACACGTGTGGTAGTGATAACATTCAGATTATAAATGATGATAGCAGGCCACGGTGGTCTCGCGGTTCTAGGCGCGCAGTCCGGAACCGTGCGGCTGCTACGGTCGCAGGTACGAATCCTGCCTCGGGCATGGATGTGTGTGATGTCCTTAGGTTAGTTAGGTTTAAGTAGTTCTCAGTTATGGGGGACTAACGACCACAGCAGTTGAGTCCCATAGTGCTCAGAGCCATTTGAACCATAAATGATGATAAGGGAGTAGGCTTGGCATCCAATCTGCATATTGTGTGCATAAAATGCGATGCTGATAGCACATTCAAAAGGATGAAGGTATTAGAAAGAATGGGATACAAGATGGGAAATTTTACTCAAGACATCCCGAGAAAAATATATTCACAGTGCGTCTCTGAAGGTGAAAAGTCAGTTGAAGAATTTTGACTGAATTTAAAATTGTACTTGTAGAATTATAATTCAAAAGTTATGAAAATTCTCCTATTTGACCTATTCCAAAAACCTCATGAGAGAAGCTTACAACATATAAAGAGATGAAACAGAAATTTTTTGTACAAATCTCTTCAATACTTTCTGAGAAAATAAAACATCAAATTTTATTCAAAAAAATTGAATATGTATAATCAAAGGATTTTATATGTAGATGTCTTCCTTTCATGTAAAGTGTGGTACAAAATTTCACTGCCATATATCCAAAACTGTGGATTTGGTGCATTTTTTAAAAGTGTGTGTTTTTCATCAGCGTCCCCCCTTAGTTCTGACAAGCCTAAATAAAAATTACTCGTCACAGTACCAAACCCAAATTCAAAGCCGCCTTCAGTAACAGAGGTTGAAGAGATTATAAAACAGCTAAACGACAACAGAGCCCCAGGATTAGACGGAATTATCTCCGAGATCTGAAAACTAAAAGACAAAACCATCACAAAATTCTTATAGAAATACGGAATACAGAGGAAAATCGACAGGAATGGAAATGTGCGTTGATTCACCCACTCCACAAAAATGGCGACAAGCGGACCCTAATGACTACACAGGTATCTCATTATTACCGGTCACCTACAAAATTCTCTCCAAGACATTACTCAGCAGACTGTATCGACAAGCTGATACAGAAGTAGCTGAATACCAAGCAGGCTTCAGATAAGTAAGGCTCGTATTGAACAGATTTGGAACCTGCAAACGTTCCTGAAGGTCAGACAGACAAATAACATTCCATTCACATTCGGAAGCTTCAATAAGGGCTAAAACTCTATAGACATCACATTCAAAAGAAAATTTATGGGAGAAATCTCAAACCCATTCGAGATACATACAAGGGTAAGACAAGGGGGTGGTCTCGCACCGCATTAATTCAACATTGTCTTGGGCAAAATTATCAAACAATGGGAAGAAAAAGTAAAATGAATTCAGTTACGAATAACGTGTGCAAACCAAACGATCATAAAACGTCTCGAATTTGAAGATGACATGGAAATACTCAGAAACAATAGATAAGAAGCACAAGAAGCACTGGAATACTTAACGAAGTCTCAGCGAAGACAGACCTACAGATCTCGTATGAGAACACGCCATACATTGAATGAAAGAACAAAAACACTCAAGCCATGTACACAAAACACAGGAAAGTCAACTGAGTGGAAACATTCAAATATCTTGGTGAATACATACAAATAGGTGGATCAAACAAGGAATCCCACATACAAATAACAGAAAGACTTCAGAATCCATACAAACTGACATGGACGCACTACAATAAATGAAATGTTTTTCAAGGCAGGCTAACCTCAGGCACTACAGCACTATTGTACTATTAGAAGCACTCTACACGTCAGAAACGACTACCGTCGAAGCATCAGGCATCACAGAGACGCAGTAAATAGAATGTACAATCACACGGACAAATTTTTGGAGCAGTACACAGAGATGGTATATGGGTGAAGAGAGCAACCAAAGAATTATATGAACACATGGATAGGCTCACAGACATGATCAGAAGACATTTTATGGACACATACGTAGAATGAACAACAACAGACTCACGAAGAGGACCTTTGATGTGGTATACAGTTCAATCAAAAAAAAATCCAATTGGTTCGAAGAAATCGAAGAAGACCTGAAACAAGCATGGATCACTATTAAAATGATTAATTAGCGACAAATTCAGAAACAGAATTGTGTACACAAAATTTGAAGAAAAAGAAAGAAAGAAAATAAGCAGAATATGGAGGGACCAAAGAAAACAGGAACACAGTCGAAGAATGAAAAGTTTTTTGGAAGAGAAAAAGAAGGTAACAAGAAGAAATGTGATAATAATAATAATAAGGGAAATCAACTTGAAGTGTCTTAGAAATATGTAAATTAGCCATTCCTACAGATGGGGGTTTGTTAAAGACAGTGTTAAGATTACTTAATCGAGTGGAAACTATATCAAACATTACGTCTGAAATTCGGTATTGCAACCAAAGCGGGAGCTAAGCATCTGTATTCTCAAAGTGTTGCTATATACACTTCACTCAGTTTTCACGAATTCTGTTTAATTTCGCCAAACCACTACGATTCACTTGTTTGAAAAGAATTACTCTAATTCTTTTTTTTTCCTTTTTTTTTGCGTGCATGCTTTTCTCACAATGTAGGTGTTTCAACTGTCTGAATTACATTTGTGTGAAACTTATACGTTAGTCTCACTCCATGTCGCTGAACGCAGTGGTGTAGATCTCCTGTTATGGAAATGCCTATATACCGAGAAATAAGGCCACGCATTCATGACCCATATATTTGTTTTTCTGGTCAAAGTCAGTGTTATTCCCGGACAGAAATATACTCCGCAAATGTACTGTGCAGTACAGAACCGAAAAGACCGTTTAAAAACTAACGGACACATTTATATTCATCCTGTAATATGAATCATACATACATAAGTACTTGTGGACATAAACATATGCGTAATTATAGGTACAAAGATTATATTCGTTCACAATCTGTAGAAGATATAACATTTCTACAAATATGGGCATGTACTTTTCTGTTCTAAAAGGGTATTTATGTACTACTGAATTTTGCTGCATCATATGATAATGTTCATATGTGATCATGGAGCTTTATTACAAAGTTCCAGGCAGAGCTTTTGAGGACGGTCCTGAGCCGTGGCGCGCCTTTTCTGACACATCAGCCCTTCGGCACGACTATCGATTACGCGGATGTAATACGATCTTTGCCCCTTTTGTGGTCTGGCGGTGGGTTTTACGGTCAAGGAGCTGCTCGTGGGACTCGCTACGAGGCGCTAGGACGTGCTTGAGGGGACGAAGGAGCAAAACACGCGGGCTCAGCCAGCAGCGGCGTGGCCCGTCTACCTTGCATCAAAGTCGCGAGTGTGTGGTGCACCTGTTTGAAGTCAACTCCGGGCGCTGCTCGTTGCTTTGCTTTGGTGCCCGTTCTCTCGGACAAGACCATTTCCTCGAGACCATCTCGAACAATGCTCTCCATCGGAGGTGTAAGTGGTTTTGGTGTCTTCGTTTCGAGGAACCATTTGCGTTGTAGCGACTGTCACTTGTTAGTTGCCCTAATGTATGTGTTGTTGAAGTAAGAGCAAGGTGTGTGATCGCAGGGAGTCCAGCAGTCACTACTTCCTTTAAGGAAATCAGCGTCCCCAAAAGATGTAGCAACCGTAAGCTATTGAAGGTATTAGACCATAGTCTAGTTGCAATTTTCTGCATACGAAGCTTACACTATTGGCAGTTACATTGCAGACCTATATAGGAAATTAAAGTATAGAAAACGCAGTTTGTGTTGAAGTTGTGCATTCGAATAACGTAATATTATCTTATAATTATTTCCATTTCATCTTTGTACACATTGTCGGCCTTAATGATATGTGCAAATATTCTTATTGCTTTTTTTAAAATTATATTAAAAAAATGTCCAAATGTGTGTGAAATCTCACGGGACTTAACTGCTAAGGTCGTCAGTCCCTAAGCTTACACACTACTTAACCTAAATTATCCTAAGGACAAACACACACACGCATGCCCGAGGGAGGACTCGAACCTCCGCCGGGACCAGCGCACAGTCCATGACTGTAGCGCCCCAGACCGCTCGGATAATCCCGCGCGGCAAAATTGCATTATTATTTATTGGTTCTTAACTTATATTAATTGATGTTTGCTTGGTGTTTGCCGTATTTTCTGCGGTCTGTTTGTGTTCTAGTTTTTCTGCGAGTTGCGGTTTGTGGAAGCGGTGCCACGTTCTGCTTCGGTACACAGAAGCTATGACGTGTCTACTGGGAAGTGACTCCTGGTCAAACCCCGGCGTTTAGGTTTGTTTTCGACGACTGGTCTGCTGCCTCCGGCATTTTAAGTCACCTTTTGCCCAGTGCAGTCTGACGTCATTGCCCGTTCGGTACTTATTCAACCTATTTTATATATATATGTACAAAACAGGGGTTTTTAATGGATTGGGAATCAATTGCATTAATTAACTTGTTGTGCTCCTTGTGGTATTTGGGTTCTTAACGAACAGATGTGCTTTGTAAATTATTTTCATATTATTGAGTAGTGCCTTTAAAAAAATGGGGTTGGGGGGCGGTGGAAATATGTGCCACCTTGTAAATTCACCTTGAGTTAATTTGTTTCTTAAGTATTGAAATCTCGAGTAAGTAGTTGTAATTGTACGTTTTGATTTTGTCGTAAGAACGGCCACGTGTTGAGTGCCTCTAATTTGTTTTGTAAAAGCTTGTTTGAATAAATTGTTATTAATGGATGCCCTAGTTGTAGTTAAGGAGTTACATAGTAGGGGCCTTGACCTTCCATGCTAAGTGTTCCCACCATCCCGACTTCCGCAGTTACAATTGTTAATCCGGAGTGTGGTTGCTTTCGGTTGGCAGGGGGGGGGGAGAATTGTCTTCCTTTCAATGTGTCATTCCTTAACTGGTCATTTGTTGTTTACTAAGAATTTACGGTTGTTATAATTTCACTGCACTTTGTATTGTTCTAAGGTAACAGCTGTTCTACATTGTCTGAAGGAGGTGTCCCGGAATTGCTCGTCTCAAGGAGTTCTAGCAGTATGAATTGAGGATTCGTGAACAACCTGTAGCGGTCAGCGTTCCGGAGTTGGCAGCTATGTTTAGTGCGGATTTGTATCTACCGATATCCTCCACAGCGGGTATGATTGGTGATGTAGGTGACGCGTTGCAATTTATTTTGGGCGCCGTTGATGAGGTACACTTGAATCTTGCCTCTTTAGAGGATAGCCAGCCAACACATAGGCAAATACCTCGTATACACACCCAGTTAGTTCATTTGGAGAACCGTTTAAGCGATTTTGATAGCGTGGAAGATGCTCAGAGGCAGGAAATAAAACAGGTTACGAGTCGTGTGCGGGATTTGCAGACCAGAAACTCTGCCTTAAGTTTAAATATGGAAGGCGCAAGTTCGGACGATGGTAATCAGGGGTCTAGGGACACTCAGATTTGTGACGCAAAGAATCGCGGTGTGGCAGCCTTCGACTGGTTTGCTAAACTGCCCAATCCCATTACGTGTTTATATACTGGATTGGCGGAATTATCTGTTGATAATTTGAGTCAGGTTCAAGAGCTTTGTGGTTATTAGACAAGTTGGATGTTCAGGCTGATACCTTGCGTGTTCCGCACAAGGTAATGCTCTCGCTACTGAATCCCTTAACGAAAGGAATGTTAAATGTAGTAGTTTCGGAAGTTATGATGCGTCAGCAGTCTGTTAAATATCTGAGGACTATAATTATAGCTAGGAAATTGTCAGCACGAATGCAAATCGTACTTGTGCGCAAGTTTTTCTGGCAAGTGCAGGGCTCTGCCGAAACATTAGAAGAATATGTGGAGAGAGTCATTAATGCAATGTTGGCTCTGGATACGTCTACGGCCGAGTCCGATGTCGTATCTAACATTCTTGAGGGGATACGCCCTGATAAACGGTCACTGCTAGCTTTTGCTAGCCGGCCGGCTAGCTTTTCGGAGTTGGACCAAGTGGTGGAGTCGATTCAGGCCCTCGCGTTCGCTGATTGCCAGTACAGTACTAATCATAGCGCAGGGACAGTATCTTTAGTTCCAGAGAATAGCAAGCTACGCGCTGAGGCTGTTGCGCAGGCTAGGAAGCATTGTTTTCGTTGTGGTGACACTAATCACTTAGTGCGCAATTGTCCTATTCCTAAGGGATTGCAGGCAAACATCGCGATGGAACAGAGCCCCTTCGTGGACTGCTTGATTCCGGAAGTTCGGTATTCTTGATTGACCATAAATGGTATTTGGAGTTTCGTCGGTTGAATAGGTTATCTGTTGTGAGATCTACCTGGCAGAATTGTCGCGCTGCGAATGGGAAAGAATTGCCCGTGGTGGGGGAAGTGCTGTGTAGACTATCAACTTGATTTTGCGTGGCCAGTTACCTTGTTGGTAGTTAAGGGTTTAACCGAACTCTTACTCCTGGGCTGCGATTTCATTCAGCCCACCGGATTGGTAATAGACTACGCTAGTCGCACATTAAGCTTTAAATTCAGACCGGAGGAAAAGATAGCGCTGTGTGCGTGTGATCGTTCTAACTTGGTCGGTATGGTTGGCAGCAAAGCCATCAGGTTTGAGGTAGTCACTTTCCTGATCGCACGGCACAGTTAATAGAATTGTTAGATGAGTTTCCTAACGTGCTTTCTGAGAAACTTGGTGTAACTAGCCTTATCGAATATCACAATCATTTGTATGATGGCCTACTGGTTCGGCAGTCGGCTTATAGACTTTCCTCTCCTAAAATGAAAATCCTAAAGGAAAAATCGGACACCATGTTGCAGGATGGCGTTATCAGACCGTCAACCTCGTCTTACGCTTCACCAACAATTCTTGTTCCAAAATCCGGGTGTAAGGATTATAGACCTGTAGTTGATTATCGGTTATTGAATAAGGAGGTCTTTTGGAATCCGTTCACTTACCCGATATTCAAAAATGGTTTACGTGGTTTTCAGGGGCCAGATGGTTCACTGTTATTAATCTTCATCAAGCTTATCATCAGATCCCCATTAATGAGGAATCAAAACATGTTACCGCATTCTGCACGGACTGGAATTTAACAGAGTTCCCTTTGGTTTGGGTACTAGGACGCAGTATTATGGCGCTTGTTGGGCCGTGTTTTGGGAGATCTAAACCTTAAGTGTGTGTACAGATATCTGGATGATGTGATGTATAGCCGAACCTTCGAAGAACACCTTTCCCATCTTGAGCAGGTGTTGTGTAGATTTCGTTCCGCTGGATTTACCGTTAAGCCGCCCAAGATTACTCTTGCTAGACACCAAGTTTCGTTTTTAGCCCATCTTGTCTCAGGCGACGGAGTTAGAATTGATCAAGAGCGGACCAGTGGGACTAAGAAATTTCCGCCTCCAAGGACAAAGAAGCAGGTCGCGAGTTTTATTGGCATGGTGACTTATTTTCGCAGGTTCGTCCCTAATTTCGAACAGTTGGCTGCCCCTCTCAATGACTTCCGAAAAAAAGGCCAAGAGTTTACTTGGGGAGACAGCCAACAAAGTTCATTCGAGGCGATTAAGACCGCAATTGCGAACCCTCCCGTTTTGGTAGTTCCCGATTTCCAGAAACGTTTAGTAATCTAAACCGATGCTTCCAGTGTCGGGATAGCAGCCGTCCTTTAAGAGAATCAGGAGGTGTCTTATAATGGCAAAGTGACTCCCCGTTGAACCTTCGGCGTTTAGGTGTTAATTTGGACGGCTGGTCTGCTGTTTACGGCATTTTAAGTTAAGTGACCTTTTGCCCAGGGAAGCCTGGTGTCACTGCCCATTTGGTAGTTATTCAACCTATTTTATATATGTGTAGAAAACAGGGGGTTTTAATTGCTTGGAAATCAATTGCTTTAATGGCTTGTGCTCCTTGTGTTATTTGGGTTCGTAACGGACTGGTGAACTTTGTAAATCATTTTCATATTATTGAGTATTGCCTTAAAAAAAGGAACATATATGCCACCTTGTTAAAATCACCTTCAGTGTGTAATTCGTTTCTTCAGTACTGAAATCTGTAGTAGTTGTAATTGTACATTTTGATTTTGTCTTAAGATCGGCCACATGTTGAGAGCCTCTAATTTGTTTTGTAAAAGCTTGTTTGAATAAATTGTTATTAATCCATGCAGTAGTCGTGTTAAGGAGTGACTTAGTAGGGGCCTTGACCTTCCATGCTAAGTGTTCTTCCCCTCATCCCGACTTCCTAAGTTGCAGGTAAAAACAATTAATAACAGCACCGTCTTCACAATGTTTGATAGTACAAACACTGTTTTCTACTCGTAACACTGATCCCAGTACGCTATTGAAATTTGTTACAGTTTCCCCTGTCATATCCACATGTCTGCGAGGAAAAATAATCACGTCCTTGAAAACGGAAGGAGACATCTGGTAATAAAGAATTGAATGTAACTTAAATGTTAATACTCTGTCATGTAATTCATTCTCAGATGCAAAAAAGAAAACTTGCTTCTAACTAGCTAAGTACCCAGCTCTGTCCGGTTATGTATTTATTCCAAATTTGTTAGTCCAGAACCTTTCCTCCTCCTCTCTATCCACTTCATCCTTCACTCACTCTCCATCCATCCATCTCCTCTACCGCCTCTCTCTGTTCTCCCTCCTTCTCTCACTCTCTCTACCTCCCCTCCCACACCTCTTTCTATCCATCTCCTCCTCTCCTGTCTCCCCATAAATCGCCTCCTCTTCCGGTTTCTCTGTCCATTTCCTCCTCCCCCTCTGTCAGCTAATTTCCTCCTCCCCCTGTCTCTGACCATCTCCTCCTCTTTCCTTTCTCTGTCTGACTCATCTTCACCCCTCTCCTTGCTGTCTATTTTAATGTCCCAATTCCCTCTTTCCGTTTCCTCCTCCGCATGTCTGTGCCAATCTCCTGCTTTCCCCTAACTGTCTGCCCATCACCTCCTTCGCTTCTCCCTCCACGTTATCAGGCTCACCACAACAGGTGACTGGTGGCTCTACCACCTATAGTTTTTCTTTGCACATTGTAACTGACAGGTGTACCAAATTTGGTTGAAATCGTTCCAGGGATTTACGATGAGCTTTTTACCCTCCGTTCTGCTCACGAAAGCACATGTCAAACATATTTCACATAAGTTTAACATATATACATGAATAAAAGTTTGGAGTATCATGGAGTTTACTACGTGACTTTGTAAGTAGGCTGTTTAGGTTTTCTTATTGGCAACGCCACATAGCGCTCTGTATGAAAAATCACTGGCTGTGCTGTGCGCAGTCTGTGGCTGGTTTGCATTGTTGTCTGCCATTGTAGTGTTGGGCAGCGGCAGCTGGATGTTAACAGCGCGTAGCGTTGCGCAGTTGGAGGTGAGCCGCCAGCAGTGGCGGACGTGGGGAGAGAGATGGCGGAGTTTTGTAATTTGTAAGACTGGATGTCATGAACTATCATGTATATTTTGACTGTTAAGGAAAATACACTGTTTGTTCTCTATTAAAATCTTTCATTTGCTAAATATACCTATCAGTAGTTAGTGCCTTCCGTAGTTTGAATCTTTTATTTAGCTGGCAGTAGTGGTGCTGGCTGTATTGCAGTAGTTCGAGTAACGAAGATTTTTTGTGAGGTAAGTGATTTGTGAAAGGTATAGGTTAATGTTAGTCAGGGCCATTCTTTTGTAGGGATTATTGAAAGTCAGATTGCGTTGCGCTAAAAATATTGTGTGTCAGTTTAAGCACAGTCGTGTATAAATTTTTCTAAGGGGACGTTTCATATGTCGACCCTTAGCCAAGGATACCTCACTGGAATCTTCTGATTTTTTCTTGTAGTTTGTGTAGTTAGTGTAGCCTTTGTTTATTGCTAGCGCGTAATCATAGAGAGAATCTCCTTTGTAGTTGTAGTTTTTCATTGTTGTACAGTAAAACAGTTGTGGCATGCATGTAGATTTCCACCAAGTATTTCGCAGCTGCTCTTGCAATTAACTAGATATTATTTTCAGTGCTATGTTAATGTGTTCTCTTATTTTTTTGCTCTTCAAATTGTGCATTTATGTGTTATCGTGTGAAATATTGTGACAATAATGGCGTGTGAAAAACGTAACACTAGGCTCCAAAGTAAACTGAGAAATAATAGTGACGACGAGCGTCGCTTATCAGCACCACTGTGTAGTGAATTAACAGACATTCGAAGTAGTAATTTGGTAATTGTGCATAGGGAAATGGAGCGGGCGGCAAATAATGGTGTAGACAATGAAACAAGTAGTGAACAGGGAACAATTATCGATCGATCATCGGCTACAGCTCGCCTCAGGAATCCGAAATGACAGAACACAATATTGCAAATACTGTAGACTTAGGTTATGGGTCCTCACCGTTTTCTCAAATGAGTCAAGACACATTTTCTGCCTGTCAAAATGTAAATATTGCCGGTGAAAATGCACTGCCAAAAAGCATAGAAAAACAGATTCCAGACACTAATACATTATTATTGCAATTAATGCAACAAATGGAACAAAATCAGAAACAAATGGGACAAAAGCTTAAAAAGTTAGACACAATGGAACACAATCAGAGACAAACACAGCAAAAGCTTCAAAAGTTAGACACAATGGAACAAAATCTTCAAAAGTTAGACACAATGGACCAAAATCTTCAAAAGTTAGACACAATGGAACAAAATCAGAGACAAACACAGCAAAAGTTAGACGCAATGGAACAAAAGCTTCAAAAGTTAGACTCAGTGGAACATACGCTTGAACAAACACGTGAAGATTTAACTACTGAATTACATAAAATCGAAATGTTAAAAAGTGTGTAATGACGTAAAAACACAAATTTGTGAGCATTTCCAACATATTTTTTGGCGGCATGAAAATGCATTACAGAATCACGAAGCAGCCATAAAAGAACTGCAAACAATTGTTCATGAAAATCATGAGAGCTTGCAAGCTAAAATTGACTCAGTTGCATCTACCGATTCGGTTTCGCAACTTGCAAAAACTCAAGAAAACTTTAAGGACACAGTAGATACTCTGAAAATTGGTTCAGAAAGACACATGGAGGACATTAGTTCATTATCAGAGAAAGTAGTTGAACTTTCGGATCAGCTAAATAATTTATCTACGAAGGTAGATGATAATCTGAATGACACAAAACCGGTAGTCTTTAATGACACAGAAGAGTTCGAACAAATTAGGAAATTCAAACAAAATCAAAATCAAATTAATACGCAACACCAAAGAGAAATCCGGGAAGTACAAGATCAGCTGACACAAGTAATACAAGAATTACGTATTTCAGAGGACTCTCGCACACCAATACGGGAAGAGGGACATAAAAA
Organism: Schistocerca gregaria; assembly: GCF_023897955.1. Lineage (NCBI taxonomy): Eukaryota > Metazoa > Arthropoda > Insecta > Orthoptera > Acrididae > Schistocerca > Schistocerca gregaria. The sequence continues at coordinate 716,139,003 of NC_064931.1, forward strand.
TTAGGAACTGCCACAAAATAATAACACAGGGCACTTTGGAGATTATGAAAGAAATTAGCAAAGTACACCGAATTTTGAGATGGAACCGCCGGAACGACGTAACAATTACCGACATGCGACCCGCCGACACGATGATTTTGACTATAAGCTGTTCATTACTACACGTAAATTCAAAACATTTAAGAATTCTGGCAACGACATTCATCCACAAGCGTGGCTTCATCAATTCTCTCATTGTTTTCCTCCCAACTGGTCATTAGAACACAGATTAGAATTTATGTGTGGCTACTTGGAGAATGAACCAGCTGCAAGAATGCGATCGGTCATTCACGATTGTCACAGTGAAGGAGAATTTTACCATGCTTTCCTCTCAGCATATTGGTCTCAAGCTACACAAGACCGAGTAAAACATAGCATAATGATGAACTTTGAACAATCTGAATTTTCCAGTCTTGTCAAATATTTTGAAGACATGTTGCATAAGAACCAATATCTTTCAAACCCATATAGCCCTTCAGAACTCATCCGCATTTTCATAATGAAATTGCCTGAACATTTAAGGAATATTATTTTGGCAGGGCGTTGCAAAGACGACATTGAAGCTTTTCAGGGACTCTTACAAGAATTAGAAATTGACACAGACAGTCGCGGGATGCGAAAACAGGAAAACAATCACTACAGTTCACATCCGTCACAATTCCGTGACGACAGAAACAATAACTGGACACGACAAGTCTATTCTTACAACGCAAATCGTGACCAAAACAGACACCACCCATATGACAACCACTGGCGGAGTAATAATAGTTACAGAGAAAGATCGCATTTCCGTAGTAATGACTATCACAGAGACAATCAGAGAAACAGACAATATGGAAACCAAAATAATTATTATCAAGGGAGACAGAATAACTTATGACGCAACGGTCCAGCGCGCAGTTACGATTCAGGGAGAAATTCTCCCCCACGTGACCGACAAGAAAGAAACTATGGAATCTACCGACATGACGACAGACGATATGATCGTAACGACAGACCTGAATTGCAGCAGAACTGGCGGGATTCAAACAGAGCAGGGCCCTCTCGACAAGGTGAATTTGTAGAAGTTAGGTCTCCAAATCCTAATAACGACGCGCACCAACAAAGACACAATAGGCAATGACTCATACCGCTGACAGCCACAAAACGTACGCATCAAACTGACGACTCAGCTACCGTAGCTAGTAATTACGTAAAAATGGAAGACATTAGGGACATCTTACTCCAGGAACACGACGTAAAACATAACAACATTGCATATCCTGTGATTCACATTACTGTAAATGACGTAAAATTTACGGCAGTAGTTGACTCAGGCAGACCCATTTCAGTAATTAGTGAAACAGCATTTAGCAAATGCAACAAATCGAACGATTGCCCCACGCTTCTGTTACGCAAGATTAAATTACAAGGTGCAGTCGTTGGAAAAAGTGTAGATGTACGTCAACAAACCAACTTCGAATTCTTTTGTCAAAGCCACAGCTTCCCTATGAACTTTCTTATTGTTCCATTATTGTCGACGGAAATTATACTGGGAGTAGGCTTTTTGAATGAATACAAAGCAGTCTTAAACTTTCACGATGCTGAAATAAGTTTAGAGAAAGAAGGTAAGTCAATAGCTTTGAAATTTGAAGATTGGCTCTCAAACCATGACGAGGAAATTAATCGGCTTTACCTTCTGTTAGACAACAGTTCGGAATTTTCTACGGAACTAGACACTAATAATCACTCTGCAAGTACTGACAGGGATGATATCGACGGCACATTTGAAACTAATGAGTTAATTCAGAATAAAATTCAAACAATTGAGAATTGTAATGACACTGATAGGCAGGACCTTTTTGAGATTTTACAAGCACATTCCACAGTTTTTACTCACAAAACAGGAACAATCAAGGGATTTCAATACCAATTTCGTGTTCGTGAGCATACTAAATCTTGTGTTAGACCATACTTAATTCCAGCACATTATAGGGACCGTCTTAGAACAGAAATACAATCTATGCTTGACGAGGGCATTATTGAGCCTGCAGTAAGCTCATACAACAATCCATTACATGTTGTTGAGAAGAAAAATGGATCGATCAGGCTTGTCTTAGATTCGAGACAAATCAATACTATCATTATTCCTGAAACAGACAGGCCGCAAACGTTGGAAGAACTTCTTCAAAATTTTAATGGTGTAAAAGTGTTGTCTTCCATTGATCTCAGATCCAGCTTTTATCAGATCAAGCTTCATGCAGAATGTAGAAAATACACAGCTTTCCTTTGTTTCGGCGTTTGTTATCAGTTTCGGAAACTTCCATTTTGTTTGAACATTTCTTCGGCAGCATTCATTCGCGGGCTAGATTACATATTACCTGAGCTCTTAAAACGTCACATCACCTTATATGTGGACGATATTCTGATAGCAGAAGCCTCATGGGAACAACATGATCGTATCCTCAACAGCGTGTTACATATTTTTGCAGAATCTGGAATTACAGTTAACTTGGAAAAGTCTGAATTCGGTAGGACAAAAGTGAAGTTTTTGGGACATATTATTTCTTCTGAAGGCATTCAGCCGGATCCTGAAAAGTTAGAAGCAATCAGAGCCATTCCAGTTCCATCCACAAAAAAACAAGTCCGCAGTTTTCTAGGTCTCGTAAATTTTTACCGTCGTTTTCTGAATATGCAAATTCTAGTTACACCAAAACTTTGTTCTCTCACTGGAAAAAATACTATTTGGAACTGGGACGAACAAACACACTTGGAATTCAATTCTTTGAAAGAATCGCTACTTAACGCGCCAATACTAGCTCATCCAGATCTGTTACAAGATTTCTGCCTTAGCACAGATTCTTCTAAAGTCGGTCTTGGTGCCCATTTACTTCAAGAAGCCATAGAAAATGACACTACCGTTCAGAAAACCATTGCTTTTGCTAGCCGAGTGCTAACAAAATCTGAAAAAAATTATTCCGTTTCTAAATTAGAAGCTTTAGCTATCGTTTGGGCATTTAACAAATTCCGTTTCTTTCTTTATGGTAAGCACGTAAAAGTATACAGTGATCATCGTGCATTACATTTTCTTATGTCTTCAAAATTAAATCATGAGAGGTTAAAACGTTGGGCATTGTTTCTGCAAGAATTCCACTTCACAATAGTCTACATTCCCGGCAAGGAGAACATTGTTGCGGACGCACTGTCACGCGCACCGGTTGGGCTTGAGAAAAGTAACACAGAAAGCAACCTCGAGAAAAATTTCAGTATTATTTACATTCAGAAAGTCGCCTTTGAAAACTTCATCACCACATCTTTAAAGGACATTGCTCATGAACAAGATAAAGATCCGATTTGGAAAGACATCTAAAGTAAATGGCATGAAAAGACACACACACAGATTCGGCATTATTATCTGGTTAGAAACAACATACTGTTCAAACGATGCTCTGTTGATGACAAGCTATAGGTACTTGGCATTCCAGACGATTATGTTAATAAGCTCATTTGGTACATTCATTTCAGCTATGCACATTTTGGTCCACGAAAATGTTATCATATTCTTCGAACGACTTGTTATTTTAACAATATGGAAAAGAGAATTTGAAAAGTCTTGTCTATTTGTAAACTTTGTCAAAAGGCGAAACCATCTACTGTCTCGCATCGTGCTCCATTGTTTCCTATCATTCCTACTAAATTAAAAGAATTTGCTGCTGTTGATCTCTTGGGACCGCTTGTTAGAACATCTAATGGATTTTCGTACGTTCTAGTCGCTGTTGAACTTACTTCAAAATTTGTTTCTTTCACTCCGTTACGTAAAGCCACTGGACGGTCTATATCCAACGCCTTTGTTAAAAATTTCTTACGTGAAGTTGGACACGTTAGTAAAGTAATTTCAGATAACGGACCGCAATTCAGATCTGCTGTTTGGTCACGCATGCTTCGTAACCATAAAATCAAATCTGTTTTTATTTCATTGTACTCACCACATTGTAACGCGTCTGAACGGATTATGAAAGAAATCAATAAGCTTTGCAGACTTTATGGTCACAGAAAGAATCAGCATTGGGACAGATATTTACACTTATTTCAAAACGTGCTGAATGAAATGCCTCATGACTCCACTGCTTTACCACCTGTTCTTGTACTGAAGAATAAAGAACGACCGAACAGAATCAGAGAGCTTGTACCTTTTCCGAATACGCGTAAACTTCGACACAAAGACATAATTGATTTGGCTATTAAAAATATAAATTCTGCTGCAGACAAAAGGAGAAAATTACACGGTAAAGCAAATGCAAAGAAATTATATATTGGTCAGAAAGTTCTCATTAAAGCTCATTCATTGTCACATAAGAAGAAACACTTGAGTCACAAATTCTTTCTAGTTTACAATGGACCTTACAGAATTCGACGTATACCACATGATAATTGCGTTGAAGTTGAAACTCTGCGTACTAGGAAGAGTAAAGGTTTACACCACATTTCACATGTAAAACCGTTTATTGAAATATAATCTGCTTTTTAACTTTGTCTTTGCCATAAAACATTTCACTTCACATTTCTAGTATGCTTTGTCACACTGGGAAACTGTTAATATGCAACAATATTTGAAGTTAAATATCCAGTCTAGAACCTACGGAACATATTTAGACAATATTTACGAGTGCATTGTTATTGTGAAGAGACGACACAGTGTTGTTGTGTGTGTGTACATTCTTGCTTGTTAGGGGCACGATTACGTAACGACCATAAGGCTCACATACTTAGAACATTTACCAGTACTGCTAATGAGATTTTAATGCAACATTTTGGTTTACTTGAAAATACATTCTGGATTTAAAGTACTTTCTGTGAGATGCAAGATGACACAGTGGTATATGTGACAGCTACACGATTTTATCACGAAGTGAGTGACAATTTACAATGTTGCTTTTGCGGTTTATCTATTTTATATCTGCACAGTTCTTCTGAATTATTCTGGAAAGTAAAACAAGTTTTAGTAGTAACTTTTGTGTTATAGCTACAATTAGACAGCCTTTTCCATAGCACAGCAATACGTTACAGCACAGTACTTTCTTCATCACGGCAATAAGCGTAGTAACTAAGATATTTATACGCAAAGCAATTCACTTCGTTTATTACGAGGTAAGTACATTGACTTCAGCAGAACTTTGCTTACAGAGGACGATAACTACGACACTTCCACATAATTATCTTACAACAAGACGCACAGTTTATCGCTACAGTACACGTATTTGAGTGATTAATTTTGTACTTAAAACATTTAAAGATATTTGAAGTACAATGATACAAAAGTTTTCCGTGATACATTTCATTCCATTGCTGTAATCTGTAACACCTGAGGATATAATTATATTAATCCTCAGGGGGGTACACGCTTACTTTGTGTACCATGTGTATGGCAAGCACAAGGAGCCCTAGCTAATATGGTATTTGCTTATACAACTTTCAACATCGGTACCATATTTCTCTAACACAGAATTACACAGCTATCTGATTATTTGACAGAGAAACAATCTTTTTACTACGTCAGTGACACATGTTTACGCAATTACGCAGGTGGATAACTTCACACTTACGAAATTGTATTTTTATCTGTACATTGTGAACTGTTCATATTTTTTCGGAACCATTGTGATACTATAAGAGCTTTGAATGACGTATTTGGTATGAGATCATGATTTTTAAAGTACGTTTAAGGTAGATGACACTTTTGACATGAGCAGAGAATTTTTTTTATGGTTTTGAAATTATTGGAGGAAGCTACTACGATTTTGAGAATTTAACTGAGGTGTTATGATGTTATTATTACGATGACTATGTGTATTATGCTGTTGTGGTATGTTTATGATCAATAAGCTGTTGCTGTATGATTTATTTGATTATGCTACGTATCTGTTATGATGAAATATTGAAGAAGTGTCGACGAATAAGGTAAGCAATAATGGGTAGTGGTTAGGGACTCTGGTTTGTGGAAAAGGATGTTGGAAACCGAGAATCGTACTTTAAAAGATATGAAATGTGTGTATATGCGTGAATGTATCACTATGCTGGAGAAAATTTTTTGGACACTATTCTATTTAAAGGATTTTGTTTCTACATATTTGTAAAGCAAATTCTTGACCTGTGAATTTTCTTGTATGAGACTGTCACTGTAGCGGAAACTACTGTCGTAAATTTTTCAGTAAGAAAGGTAAGTGGCTACCTGCACGTAATGCGTCGTGGGCACCCAGCTGTGCGACAGTTGCCTGGGAAAAAAGCCATTAGTGTGTGCTTTTCAGAGGCACAGGTAAAAAAAATGTGCCATTATCCTCGCTATTGACATTTCTTTGTAGAAAGCGTCGCAAAAACGACTCGCTCAAACTTGAGAACATATGATTACACTTTGGAGTTCTTTATTTATGATATTTACTGAAATGAAATGATGAGAAACATTTCATGTCTATTGTCTTGCTAGTTGGAAGATTGTTTACTGCATTATGAAATGACTTATGGCTAGCGAATGATGTTTCACGCCTTGCTTTGCCTATTTTGTTTAATATCTAGTTTCTAGCTGCACTGCAGCATTGGTTACAATAAAATTTAATGGATGTGCTAATATAGATATTTTATGCCTACAGATCCAGTAAATAATTATGATGTACTTAAAAAAAACGAAGGAGCACAAAAAGACTTCCCTTCACAGGAACTGCATACATAATTTTCTTTTCAAGTACTTGGTAATTTTTGTGGTAGAATAAGTTGTGGTGCACCACTTTAATTACATAGATATTAAGATGTGAATATACATTTCCCTTATCTGTGTTGTTGTCTTTAGTGTACTATTTTTTCTGCTTGTGGGTTTGTCATGTTTAGATATAAGTTATTACATTTATTGCTGCTTGCTTTGCTTACCTGCACCTTTTTTTTCATTGCTGTTTGTATTAAATGTTTTGTGCTGCTGCATTGCCTCGTCCCTTAGTTAAGCACCTGAGCTCAGTAGATTTAAGTTAGCTTAAGACGGGGTAGCCTATATAAGAGAATGAGTTGTGATGAATTTGAAGAAATGCACTGAGAGGTTATATGAGAAAAGTACAGAAAGCAGGTATAGATAGGACTTTTTGGAAATAATGAAGAACGAAGGGAGATCTCCGAGAAGTAAAGAAAGTTTTGTTTGCAAAATACTGCAGTAAAACAAACCCTGCCCTTTCCTTGTGTTATCCCACTATGTGTTTGTGTACCCTTGTGTATTGATGTTCTTCCTGTCTTTATATGTTTATCTGATAAGACTTATGTTGCAGAATTTTTCTAATACTAAGCTACATTCACTATGATGAGGAATACTGTTATCCTCAAATATAATTTGCATTAATAACATGTTATTTACTTTGTAAAGAGGTTTACACATGTTTTGTTTTAATGCTCATGTGTGAAGTTGATGTTTCAAAAGTTATTCTGATCTTTTATGTATGTACTTATGTCGTAATTTTTGTAACACTGATGTATTTGCTATTTCGATTCATTTGTAAAGCCTGTACTACTGCAAATGTTATCTGTATTGTTATGTTCTTTAAAGATGTATTTTGTACCTTTGTTATTGCATTCTTATGTTATAAAATTGTAATTGACACCAGTTCATCAAATTAAGTAACTTGTAAATTACATTTCACTGTACACGTTTCTGTTGGTCATAGTATATGGACAATATGTGAGAAGTAGGGACTGATAGTGTTTGCATGTGTGTTAATAACTCAGTAAGGGACTGGATAACAGCATTGCTGGTTCTAAGGACATTTCAAAAACAATTTTTCTGAGTGCACAAGTGGTGGTTATGGACTTGTTATATTATCCGCAAGACCCTTTAATGGTGATTGTGCGCCTGCACAGTCAAACAGATAGCTGCTGGCCATCTCTACAAGGACTACAGTGGGTCTACACCTTTGATGACCCACCAATACCATTATTTCTACAAGAACTGCAATGGGTCTGCACCTCTGGTGGCCCACCAATAGTAATCTCTACCAGGACTACAGTGGGTCTGCTCTGTGATGACCTACCTACTAATAGTCTTCAACGTCGACTGACTCTGCTGTGGCCCATTACCTGTCTGCATGTCAAGAGTCAGCACTGTCTTTCCGTTGGAAGGACAACACTACTTCTTCAAGACTGCATGGAAATCCACTACTTCAGTGTGCATTTTCTTTTGTTGCTCAGTCTTTGAGAAAAACACAACTAAGTTACTGTGATGAATGATCAGGACTGTCTATATGGACTGTGAGAAAATTTTAGCTTTTGACCAACATTGTATCAATAAGTGTGTGCATTTGATATCTTTGTTATAGTAATTATGAAAAATTTTATCAAATCATTACTGGCCACTGCCCAAAACAATTTGTAAAAATTTTTTGTGGGGAGCGTGGGGGCTATGTAAGTAGGCTGTTTAGGTTTTCTTATTGGCAACGCCACATAGCGCTCTGTATGAAAAATCACTGGCTGTGCTGTGCGCAGTCTGTGGCTGGTTTGCATTGTTGTCTGCCATTGTAGTGTTGGGCAGCGGCAGCTGGATGTTAACAGCGCGTAGCGTTGCGCAGTTGGAGGTGAGCCGCCAGCAGTGGCGGACGTGGGGAGAGAGATGGCGGAGTTTTGTAATTTGTAAGACTGGATGTCATGAACTATCATGTATATTTTGACTGTTAAGGAAAATACACTGTTTGTTCTCTATTAAAATCTTTCATTTGCTAAATATACCTATCAGTAGTTAGTGCCTTCCGTAGTTTGAATCTTTTATTTAGCTGGCAGTAGTGGTGCTGGCTGTATTGCAGTAGTTCGAGTAACGAAGATTTTTTGTGAGGTAAGTGATTTGTGAAAGGTATAGGTTAATGTTAGTCAGGGCCATTCTTTTGTAGGGATTATTGAAAGTCAGATTGCGTTGCGCTAAAAACATTGTGTGTCAGTTTAAGCACAGTCGTGTATAAATTTTTCTAAGGGGACGTTTCAACTTCTTATAATACACCCACTGAGATTTGTACAATACCTTATCAACAAAATAAATGTAATTTCTTCTGAAAACAACAACGATTTTGGGTAGTTACAAAAAAATTGTTATACAACAAAGCAGGCTCTCTGCTAAGTATACATCTCGAAAACAAATAATGTGCAAATTCTTATCTCATGATGCTGTTTTCAGTCTTTTGTAGTGAGCATTTCCTCCCTACACCCGGATGAGTTTCACAACTCTGCAAGGCATGCTCTGGTAGAGACCATCAAGTTTATCTTGTGGCATGAGGTCCCACTCCTTAATGGGAGCTTCAATGAGGTGCTGAAGGTTGTCAGGTGGATTCGGACGCTGTGCAATGGCCACCTTCAAGAGGTCCTATGCATGTTCATTTGCATTCGTGTCTGGTGACTGTGCTAGCCAACAGACTCTGTTGATGTATCTTTGAAGATACCGAGACACTGCTAGAGTACGGTGCAGTATTCCATTGTCACCGACCTCACGTCTGTAGGGCCTTACAATCTTTTGTAGGAACTCTTGGAGGTATCGGCGACTAGTCAAATTGCCGTAGATGGAAATTAGAGGGGACTGCCGTCCCATCATTATAGCCGCCCAGAGCACTATAATTCCACCTGCAAACGGACGGACTTCCTGAACGTTTTGGCGTTCCTGGTGTGTTCTAGCGCTTCTCCAAACCCTATCACGTCCAGTGTTCGGTCGCAAACAAATCCTGATGTCGTCGGAAAACATGACATTACTCAATTATGCAATGCTGCAATGTTGATGTGCAAGAGTCCAGGTCCTTAGATTGCGTCGGTTGTGTTGGTTCAGTGCAAAATTTCTTATTGGGATTCTTGAATGAACACCACTGTGATGCAATCTTCCACGTACTGTTTTGTCGAAGATAAGTTCCTGTTGCCCAGGCGAAGCCATTTCCTATATTTCTGGCACCTGATGTTGTGTGCCTGAGAACCGACACTTAGAGGAAACTATCCTGATTGGTGTTGTCATACGAGGAAGACCACTGCGAGGTCTATCGTTCACGTTTCCCGTTCCTCTGTACTTTTTCCACACCTTAGACACACCACTTCGAGTGACACGTAACCGACCGGCAACATCTTGCTGTGTGAATAGAGTTGTAGTAAGGAAGCAATAAATCAAAACATCCTACATCATGCTGCAGTTTTTCAGGCACTCAGGATTTCATGTTATATCTCATAAAATCTTGCAAATCTGTAACTGCTCCAATTCTCAAATATTGGACGACTGCAGTATGGGTATTTGCAAGTACTTTGTTTCACTGCTTTTTCACCACTACTCACTCCGCTTTGATGGGTGGGTGGTTCTTATTCACACAGTGATGATTTCAAAACACTAAGTGATATGTGCATCAAGTTTAGTTGAAATCTGTGCAGTGGTTCAGGAGAAGAGTGTAGAACATACTTTCATACACACATATGTACATGCATACACTCTTAGACAAAATAACAAAGTTCTACGAAGGAATTATCCGAATGGGACAGAAATCGATATATGTGATGTATGTGTATAAAGAAACTAGTGATTATAGTTTAAGAAGAAGTGAATGATTTATTCAGAAACAGAGTTTCACAACTTCGACAAGTCAATAACGTGTTGGTCCACCACTGGTCCTTATACAAGCAGTAATCCGGCTTGGCATTGGTTGATGGAGTTGTTGGATGTCCTAGGGGATATGGCGCGTTAGATCGTCAAAATCTTCAAATGGTTGGAGCATCACGCCCATTATGGTCCAAACTTTCTCAATTGGGTAGAGATCCAGCGGTCTTGTTGGCCAGGGTAGAATTTGAGAAGCACGAAGACAAGGAGTAGAAACTCTCGCCGTGTGCCGGCGAGAATTACCTAACTGAAGCGTAAACCCAGGATGGCTTGTCAAGAAGGACAACAAAACGTTGCGTAGAACATGGTCAACGTACCACTGTTCTGTAAGGGTGTCGCGGAGCGGACGACAACCTAAGGGGACCTACTGTGAAAAGAAATGGAACCTCAGACCATCATTCGTGGTTATCTGTCTGTATGACAGGTGACAGTCTAATTCGTATCCCAGCACTCTCTGGGACATCACCAGACACGTCTTCACTGGTCATCAGGGCTCAATTCGAAGCGGGACTCGTCACTGGACACAATTTTACACCAGTCAATGAGATTATAGGCTGAAGACGTCTCTGTAGGCGCCCCGAACAGTGGTGGGATACCAACCTGACTGTCGCCGACTATACGGCCCGACAGCCAGCAATGATGACCTGGGGTGTCATTTCCTTTCGTAGCAGGACCCTTTTGGTTGTTATCTGCGGCACCCTTACAGCACAATGGTTCGTCGACGATAATATACGCCCCGTTTTGTTGTCCTCCTTGGTAAGCAATCTGGGTCTTATATTTCAGCAAGATACTGCCCGTCCGTACAGGGCGAGAGTTTCTGCTGCTTGTCTTCGTGCTTACCAAACGTTACCTTGGCTAGCAAGGTCGCCGATTCTCTCCCCAACTGCAAACATTTGGAACATTTTGGGTAGGACTCGCCAACCATCTCAGTATTCTGATGACCCAGCTCGCCAATTGGACAGATTCTGACACGATATTCTTCAGAGAGATATCCAACAAATGTGTCAGTCAATGTCAAGCAGAATAACAGCTTGCATAAGGAGAGAGGTGAACCATCGCGTAACTTACTTGCTCAATTTGTGAACCCCTTTCTCTTGGATAAATCATCAAATTTTTCTGAAATTTGCTTTTGTGTGCACGTATATCACACCTACCGATTTCCGTCCAATTCTGATGATTCCTTCGTGGTACGTTGGTTTTTAATCTTAGAGTGTATATCCGTACATCCATTTTATAATAAATCGCAGTGCAAATTTTCAACCGGTGAACTACAAGTTCAGATTGTTTGAAAAAGTAGACATCTAAAGGCTGGATGCATTTAGTGGTTCGAGGGAGATTATTTCTGTGCCAATACATTTTCTATTTAAGGAGTTCTGATTTTCAGCTACCTGAAATATAGTTCCATCGATTTACCCACTCCGCCGGCCGCGGTGGTCTAGCGGTTCTAGGCGCTCAGTCCGGAACCGAGCGACTGCTACGGTCGCAGGTTCGAATCCTGCCTCGGGCATGGATGTGTGTGATGTCCTTAGGTTAGTTAGGTTTAAGTAGTTCTAAGTTCTAGGGGACTTATGACCACAGCAGTTGAGTCCCATAGTGCTCAGAGCCATTTGAACCATTTTGATTTACCCACTCCAACAATCAACCTTGGCTTTTAAATCTGGAATGAAAATATTTTTAACCATTGCATAGAATGGGTCTGTGTCAGACCTCTTATCAGAGGTGTTATCATCAGGAGCTACTTTAAAATTAGTTGACTGCGTTTTTAGCTGTCTCGCCATTGGTACGAATTGCCCATGTTGTTCTTGAAAACAAATGTACACTGTTCACCTTTGCACCAAAATGTAGGGCTGATATCATCTGAGCATGGACAGTATAAGAATGCGTTACAGAGTACGTTTGCTGTCCTCCTAATTGCGATATAGTTCGTCCACTTGCGTTTTCGCATCAACTCTTCAGCGGTCTGCACTGATAACACTGTCGTAAAATACTCTCCGCCTGCAATTAACACATTGACCATGGTATAGCATACTCCATTAATTGTTTTTAGTTCTTCATCTCTTTCCTATAAATAAATCTTTGTGCTGTAAGAACGTAGGCTTCCGCGGCCGGTGTCATAGCGATTAAAATTATTCTGTGTATTATGACGCGTCATTGATAAAAACTAACTACAATAATAAACTAAAACCGACGTTTCGGCCGAATTGCAACGGCTTTCCTCAGCGCACGACTGGCTTTGCATGGGGAAGCACTCACAGGATCCACGAAGTGATTTGTTCCACCAAGCACGGAGTCAACAGTCAACACTGCAGGTGTTTACGAACTACGGTGTGAGTGCGGAGCTGCCTACATAGGAGAAACAGGGTGACCTGTCAGCTCACGAGTAGCAGAACACGAACGCTATGTACGATAACAGCAACATAATAAATCAGCGATAGCGGAAGACCAGCTGGACTGTGGACAACCTATCAGGTTCCAAAAAGCCCGAGTACTGGCGAAAGAATCGTGTAAGCGAGAACGTAAAATACGGGAGGCGATCGAAATTATTCAGCAGCCTGACAACATCAGCAGAGAAGACGGCTACAAACTCCCGTTGCAATTCGGCCATCCCACTCCAACGGGCCGCAAGCCGTCGCGGGGCAGAAGCTACACGGGACACGGGCGTATCTGCACAAACAGCTGTAGAGCAACTGTCAGTTCACTACGGCGCACACCAGGAGGAAAACTTGCCGACCAGAAGCCGAACGCTGATTGGCGGACAGCTAGACATCCAAAAAATGGCTCTGAGCACTATGGGACTCAACATCTGAGGTCATCAGTCCCCTAGAACTTAGAACTATTTAAACCTAACTAACCTAAGGACATCACACACATCCATGCCCGAGGCAGGATTCGAACCTGCGACCGTAGCAGACACGCGGTTCCGGTCTGAAGTACCTAGAACCGCGACCGGCATGGACATCCACGAATATCCTCTTTCCTTCCATCTTCCCTTACGTCATGACTAGCCAATCATATCAGAGGGCCAATTAAAAGTTTTACAACAGTGACGTCAGACATCGATAGTCTGCAATAAATAGAAGCACCTATCCGCATACAAAACCAGTCGTGCCCTGAGCAAGGCCGTTGCAATTCGGCCGAAACGTCGGTTTTAGTTTATTATTGTAATTAGTACTTAGCAATGACGCGGCGTAATACCTAGAGGAATTTTAATCACTAAATCTTTCTATTTTTTGTCTAGTTTTTGAACGAATGCGGTTTTGTATTTTACAAGTGTCTACAAAAGTTTTCAGCGAGAAGCAGGATTGCAGTCAGTAGACTTGTTTTGTGCTTTTATAATTCCTTTGTTACGGCCCTCCTGCTCTGACACGATGTCGAATTGCGGACTCCATGCAGCATTCCGGATGGCGGCCTAGGTATCACAGACCTGTGAAGGTAGTGCTGCAATACTAACACAAGATGATTGCAGCAAAAAAGTCGCTAGGTATTTATACTCTCTCGGGTTGCGTTTGCTTGCGCTTTGCTGTGCGTTGCGGCACATACGCTAAACACTTCCACGGTTGCTAGTGTGGAGAGGCTTCCGCCTTCTTCTTCTTTGGTGCTGCTGTGTCAATTACTTCCTCATCTTGCCTAGCCAGCTCTCCTTACAATGTGCGATGTCTGTGTTGTGTTTTGTAAGTCACAGCATCCTCACTCACCAGCAGCTGTCGCGGCTGCAATATACTTCCTACTTCGCGCGTTTCTGGCCGAGTATGGTCCGTGCGCTACATTACCCTCCCTTTGAACAAGACCTGGTCCTTCAGATCGCCTTAAGTAGACTATCTTTAAACACCAGAATGACAGATTTTGTCAGCTGGCCCAACTGGGTCCGGTCCGCTTTTTCAATATTTCTTTTAGCATCAAGTTCCCTTAAGCACAACTTCTCATAAGTTTCATAGTTTTCTGATCAACTTAACTTGTTGTTACAGTTCTCACTACAGCCTTGTAGGCTCACGGAATTTAGATAATGGCTAGATCAGAACTTTTTATTATGTTACTGTATATGTAAACAAGGACTACGCTTAGCATAACAAGCGTCATTGCGTTGTTGGTACGATAATGGTCAGCGTTGTTTCCGCCCCCGCCCCTCCGCCCCCCCCCCCCCCCCCCCCTCCGTTACTGGTTCTCCCTGTACTGACTCACGTTCTGCACCTATGTCTCCACAGAAACTCGGCCCTCCTGATTGTTATTGAGCTTGTCAACGGACTTTATTAATTCGGGTCCTAAAGCCTGGTTTAACGATGTGTGGTTCACGGTTGGTAACACTTCCGTGGACTCCTCTAGCCAATACAATCGAGGCTGCGAAGCGGTTAAATGGGTTATCCCTCAAATTATGGCCGATAGATGGGAAGCAGGCTACACTATTTTACAAGACGTCCCGTTTATCAACAGTCCACTCCCACGTAACTAAAATATTTTCGCTGTCGTGAGTTTCCTCTGTCAGAAACCACTGGCTACCGCTGTTACTTTCCAGAGAGTAGACCCAGTGCGCCTCAGCCTGTTGGAAGTACAGCTAAGGCCCAGTGACCTCCTTCTTACAATCCTTCTCCACTTTCTGGCCCAGCACTAAGTTCACTGTGCAGGAAACCTAACCCTCTTTCATCATGCTGTTTAGAAAAACCGTAATCTCACCTCTGTAACACTTCTGTATCTCCGCTTCTTCCGTTTCCACATGTCCGCTCTAGTATTCCGCTACCAATAACAACAGTTGTACCTTTGCTCTGACAAACTTCTTCAGTATCCCCCACTTAACAGGATATGCGTAGGCTTCATAACATTGGTACCATGCCTGCTTCCCTGCTACTACAAAGGAATGTGAAATGTACAGCTTTGCTACATCTGTCCTTGTTTCTGCTGTGGATAGGTTAAAATAAGAGGGTAAATTTTTACTATTTGGTTCCGAGACCACAATAACTCTGATGGCAGCTATTTTTTGCATTTTCCGTAGGCCCTCCAAATACTGTCACTGTGTCATTCACCCTCCTCATGTCTTACTCTCAAACACAGTTTTCAAAAGTCTACCTCCTGCATCGATCCAACCGCTCCTACTTCTCTACGTGGTACAATACCCAGACCATGTGTCATCTCATTTCCCAACTTCTCATTATTCCCATGTGCTCTCCTACATACCCCTGCAAGTCCTTGAAGCACTCAGTGTTCCTTGCTCCATGTCGAAAATTACCGAATGCTTCCTATAGCCATATCACCTCATTCCGCATTTCCAGTGCGTTGAATACCACCTATATTACTTGGCAATGACCGGTGACCAGCACATGTACTTGCTTCACGAAATGTACTCCTCGTTCCACCCTATAAATCCTTGAAGCACTCCGTGTGATTCTCTGTCCCCTATAGAAAATTATTGCAGGCTTCCTGTAGCCATCTTACCTCATTCTGCATCTCCAGTGTCTTAAATAACACCTGTATTACCTGACAATGACCGGTGACCATCACATCTGCTTTGTTCACGAAAAGCACTCCCCTTCACAGGTTCCGGTTCAACAATGCTTCCACTCCGATGACGATCGATAGCCTGGTTTTGCCCCACATCATCTTATCTCCCGGCGTATCTACCCTAAGGACAAGGATGCCTCCTACCATTTTCTCTCTCTAAAGTCCCTTGCTGGCCCAGAGCTGTTCATATTGCGTATACTAAACATTATGGTAAACTTGTATTATTCTTCTCTCCTAGGTAATAACTACACGGACTTCTTATCGTTGCTCCACCTTTTACCTATCGCATGCTCCTCCACACCTTTTCCACTTTCCCTCTCCGTTCCGGTCCTCCAATTCCTGGGTTTCAAACGTCTTACGTGCACAATATCGTCGTTCTCGTCGGCAACTGAATCGTGACGTTCACTGTTGACGTAGGTTTCACAACTTGATATTGTACTAAGTACTACATAAAACAATTCTTGATATTTCCCTTTGGAGTGTAAGAAGTCGATAGCATTAGCCATTGACCATCCTGTCATTGCAGCATTCTTTTTGTGCGGCTCACTGTTTACTCTTGCTTTTCGAGCGGCCGAATGTCACCTTGCGCCCCTTGTTCCATATTTCTCTTATCACCCTCGCGAATTCCTTAACCAATTCCCCTGCTTTCCCTTTCTTGATTTTAAAAATGTCGAACAGCGATGGTATTTTAAACCATATACTACCTCAATGGCGATAATTCCTTACTCATACTCTGCTCCATGTTGTACACTGAGACCACACACATTAAACAGGAATTTCAGTATCTGCCCTATAGTTCTACGCAGACATTCCGTTCTCCCATAAACTTTAGGATGTAGAGGACTTGACCTCAATTTCTTCTCAAATAACAGCTTACACAATTTCTTGAACAAATCTACATAAATATCGTTCCCTGGTCCGTTATTATAGTTTTAGGTACTCAGAAATCCGTATCCAGTTGTCCACTAGCGTTTGTGTCATTGCTGCTGCCTCTTGGTTTGTCGTTGCGACCATCCCCCATCTCTCGAAAAAGATCTATAAATATGAGTACATATTTATTCCCTGCAGATGTTTTGTTGAAAGTGCCTAAAACAGCAACCTCAAAGAATGCTAATGCTTCAGGTCGTCTCTGCAATTGTACTCTCGTTCGACACGAATCCGCTCTCTGTACACAATATATGCAATTTCGCACATAGGGGTTCACTTTTGTCTTCGTATTCTATGAGTAATACCTCTCCGCTACTCCCCTGTTGATAGACCTACATCCTCTATGACTTGCTAACACTTGATCATGTGTCTGTTGTAGCACTCTGTTGCTCGGTTTCAGTGGTATTACTACTCGTGGTCCCAGCTTGGTTCCTCTGCTCAGCAACCCGTCTTGCATACAAAATTGTGGTTGTTTACTTCTTACATCCATCATTCGTCTTACACACTGTCTGCCAATCCCTAAGCTCATTACCACGTATTAGCAACACCGCTACTTACTTACTTGAGACATTTGCATTACTACGTTTCTTTGCAAGTTCATGTACGATCTCAAAATCAAACTCACAGAATCGTACCGCTCATCGTATTAAACTGCTATACAGGTCCTTCAAATACAGCAACCATTTCAAAGCTGCAAGATCCACAGTCGTTCAGAACCCTTTCCCGTTGAGATAACACTT
The DNA here is from genome assembly GCF_023897955.1 of Schistocerca gregaria. Taxonomy (NCBI): domain Eukaryota; kingdom Metazoa; phylum Arthropoda; class Insecta; order Orthoptera; family Acrididae; genus Schistocerca; species Schistocerca gregaria. Next base: position 716,156,814 of record NC_064931.1, read on the forward strand.
GAAGTAGGTGACTCCGTAGATAAAACTCAACGTATATTTTCCGTCGTGAAGTAATTCCTTTCTGCTGAGTGCATTTGCCTTGATGCATTGGGTGCTAGGTGCTCTATACCCTCTGTTTCTTTATACAAAAGAAACAAGAGTATGGTTGTCCACATCACATTGTAAGGTGTCAGGCAAATCCAACACCTTACATGAAAACCCTGACATGATAAGCAAATCCAGTAGTATGTCACATAGCTCGGAATAAATCGTGACATTAAATTAACCAAAGTAATACGAGTAACGAGTAAGCAAATGGAATACCACAGACTAACACAAGAATGCCTAAATGCATGTCGTACCTTCCCACCGTGAGGCAGACGCAGTTCCGAGGGGAGAAACGAGGACAGAAGCCGAGAGCAGAACCGTGTTAAGCTAGATAAGGGAGGGGCTGGGCACCCACGCCGCGAGCCTACCTGTACGACTATACAACCCGCACGTTTTAGCGTGAGGCTTTTTCGCGTCTCAGGTACGTCAAGGATCACCCCCAGCCCATGTTCAAAGCTAGAGCCCTCCAGAAAAGCAGTATAGATCTTACGATAACACAAAAGGGCCACTACCACCGGCAAGTTTTAGGGTGAGACTTTTTCACGTGTCTGTTACATTAGGATCACTCCCCAGCCCATGTTAAAAGATGGAGCCCTCCAGAAGAGCAGTATAGATCTTACGATAACGCTAAAAGGACCACACTAGCTGCAGGTTTTAGCGTGAGACTTTTTAGCGTCTCTGTTACGTTGCAAACTTTAAAAACATTGCCCCACCACGAAAAGTATAACGTTTCTCATTGGATAGACAGAATTTTTGTAGGCGGAGCTTAAGGTTAACATTGAGACCCTGATTGGTCAGATGAAAACATAGCCAGATATTTTTTTTAACTAACTTCGGTAAATTGTAGTAAGGAGAAGTTAGAGTAGAGTTGGTTCGGAGACGGCGAGCTGGATGGCTGCTGCGCCGGCCGCTGCCGCCCTGACGCTGCTTAAACACCGACAAGGTAATGAACGCACGCGATGCCGCATTTTTGAGCGCATAAGGCTTCACTCAGAACCGCAGAAGACTCATCTGTTACACCCCTTTTTGCGTAATACTAGTGTCGATCGTTAATTAAAACTCATGGTTTTCACATTTGCCACTTGAAGTAAAAATCTGAAACGCGATAATTTTTCTGTTATATAGTTATTGAGAAGCCACATCAGCCACTGTAATTTACGACAAGTTAGATAAGTAATTAAAGATAATTGAGGGTCACTGCAGACCATTTTGATAGTTTTCTCTTTTGTGAAACTTAATTTAAACATAGATTGTAGATGTGATATGGCATAGGTCATCCTTCGATCAATTGTAGAACTTGGAAAACCACTCAGGGAATATTCGTTCACATTTTTGTTGAACGCAGTTGGTTTTTACCATCCTGTATTGAAACATTTCCTTTATCATTATTGCAATTTATAAACGATGTTTTAAGAGTAGAATAAAATTATCAGTGGTAAACTTAACTGCTTTTTCGACGTTATTTTACCAGCTAACTAAAAATAGGAAAGCCTTGAACCCTTTCCACTAAATTTAGTTAGTATTAAGATTCTTTTACAGGGAGTGCAGTGGAGCTGACGCTGAGATCATTTAGTATTTGGTTATATCATCGCTAGTCTCACTGAACTCTTCTGAATTCTACATGTCATGTGTGGTCTGGCGTCTCCTTACCAGCAACAGGTCCCAGGATCAAACTAGTTAATTCCCTAAAAAACACGCTCAGAACGTCGTTGCGCGAAAGTGGTAGGGAGACACAATATAGTACAAACAGACACCACCATGAATGTTTAGAACATGACAGAATGAATACCTTAATGACATCTGGAAAAACTAAGATAACACTTGATGTCAAAGCTTCTTTCAGTTTTTCAAGAGCACGTTCCAATCCTTTAACCAAACAAAGTTTGAATCTTCTTTTAGTAACCTGATAAACGGTCTTACAATATCCACAAATCCCTTTACGGTTCTTCGGTAATAACTTGCGATCCCAAGGAACAATTGTAGCTCTTTCACTGACTCAGATATAGAAAATCCACATATAGCTTTAATGAGTCTCTAGGGCTATCTTAACCCCATTTTGTGGCCAAGTTATGCCACCTCTTCCAACACAAAATCACACTTTTAGTTACACAGCGTTAAATTCGCTGCCCTGGACCTAAGAAATACTTCCGTCAAGTTTTGTATTGTGCTGTTCATATCGCTTGCGTCGACGATTATATCATCGAGAGAGTTCAAGTATTGGTGTGGTTTCAGTCCTCTAAGAACTCCGTCTAAAAATCTCTGAAACGTGACACGTGTGTTCTTTAAACCGAAAGGAATCTTCCTGTAATTGTAATGATCCCAAGGTGGAGAAAATGCTATTTTGACCTATCATCTGGAGCAATTTCTAGCTGTTGGTAACCATTCCTTGTGTTCTTCGTTCAAAAATACTTGGGCTGGCCCAAATAGTATATGGTTTACGCCATCACAACAAAATCCGTACCTCGACGATCTATTCCCCGCCGCATCCCCCCCCCCCCCCCCCCCGTTCCCCTTCGTCTCCCTCAACAATCCCATCCTTCAGCCACAGATTTATTATTTCTTCCTGAATCGGCTGCAAGTTCCTGGAGACTCTATATAGTTCGAAGCAAATGGGTGATTCATTTCTTGTTGGTAGCTGGTGCACAATACGCGTAGCTCGCAATGGTTTCTTTTGAGGAAAAAAGATCCATAAATTCCAAAAGTAACTTTCCCTATCGTCCTCTTTTACATTCGCTTGTAATGCAGTTTCAGTGGCGTTTTGCGATTTTCTGTGGCCTGCACCCCTTCTGTTCCACTCTTCGCCGTCCAGGATATCCACCTTAGCTACCAAAAACTCCTTTGATAACCGTATGTCCTCAGCGCTAAAATCATACACAATTGTAGGTACCATGTTCTCACCATTTATCTCTCGTAACAATACTTCTCTAAGCATTTCTCTTCACTAAGGAACCTGCCTGATCCAATACTTCATTTGTTTACAACAGTTCCACTACGCTTACAAAATTCATACCGGTAAGCTGGACTCAGCATTAACACAAAGCGATTTCCCAGTACCCTTTGGCACAAAATTATGTGAAGCGAGTCTTTGTGAGATTGTCCACAGTTTAAATGGCTTGTCATTCGTGATAGACTCACCTTGCAAAATAACTACACTACTATTGTTTTCACCCAACTGGAACATTCTCCAAACAAGCTGCACCATATGCTAATGGAGATTGATTTTCGCCCATTGCTGATACAAAAAATCCAACCCCAAAATCACGACGTAGCCCTCACTCACATGTGGCACAATGTCAACACATTATTTGAACTGAACCATACCGAAGCAAAATCTACATCCACCGCTGCTAACGGCCCTACATCTCCCACGCCACGTGGATTCCATCGTTTATTTTCCACCAGATCCATTCCGGAAACTGACTCATGCACCCCTGTGTCCAGCAGTATCGCATCATTCCTCTTTCCTAGTATCCCTCCGAGCGCAGAATACACCTCTGCATACGATTTCGTAGCAACTAATCTTAGTGGGAATGACCATAAGTGGACCTCGGGTTTCCTTTGGCGCTTAGAGTCTGGTTCTTCCCCCGACCCCTCCGAAACTACTGTGACCTCTGCCTCTGCTCCCACTGTCCCAAGGCTGGGGACATTGCCTCTTACCATGCCTCATTTGTTTACACCTATAACATCTAGTACTGATTGAAAACGCCGTCCGTCTAACTTACGCCCTGGTTGACAAGTCAATTTCTTCACATTCTATTGCTAATCTCATAGCTGCACGCGAATTACTTGATCCCCCAGTCCGTAATCTTCTTGGTATCTCTGACAACAATCCTGTTAAAAATGCCTGAAACTCTCTCTCTTCACTCTCTTGTAAAATCACCTCATTCGCCATACGATTCTGCCTCTTCTTGTAAGTACACTCATTGATCCTCCTTATTCTGCTTACAAATTCTTCATTACGATGTTCAATAGTTCCCTAAACTGCCTGGAACTATTCTGTTTCGTATACCTCTTGACTAACCACTTCTTAAATTCCTCAATCGTTCTAGCTCCCCTGACAGCCTCCATACAACCCACATAAGATTTTGATGCTCCTGTTAAAGTTAATTTTGCTATGCTTAAAAGTTCTGCATTAGGCGATCCTTCCATCTCTGCCAGATTCCTAAGATCTTCCACAAGTGCTTGCAAATTCTCAGTTGATTTCCCCGTGAACGTAGCAACTAAATTACCGGTTG